>NC_056447.1:44377936-44677936 GCF_018296145.1 Oncorhynchus tshawytscha | reverse complement strand
GTAATAACCAACGAGTAATCTAACCTAACAATTTCACAACAACTACCTTATACACAGAAGTGTAAAGGGATGAAGAATATGTACATAAAAATATATGAATGAGTGTTGGTACAGAACAGCATAGGCAGGATGCAGTAGATGGTATCGAGTACAGTATATACATATGAGATGGGTATGTAAACATTATATGAAGTGGCATTGTTTAAAGTGGCTAGTGATACATTTTTTACATCAATTTCTCAATTATGAAAGTGGCTGGAGTTGAGTCAGTATGTTGGCAGCAGCAGCTCAATGTTAGTGGTGGCTGTTTAACAGTCTGATGGCCTTGAGATAGAAGCTGTTTTTCAGTCTCTCGATCCCTGCTTTGATGCACCTGTACTGAGCTCGCCTTCTGGATGATAGCGGGGCGAACAGGCAGTGGCTCGAGTGGTTGTTGTCCTTGATGATCTTTATGGCCTTCCTGTGACATCGGGTGGTGTAGGTGTCCTGGAGGGCAGGTAGTTTGCCCCCGGTGATGCGTTGTGCAGACCTCACTACCCTCTGGAGAGCCTTACGGTTGTGGGAGGAGCAGTTGCCGTACCAGGCGGTGATACAGTCTGACAGGATGCTCTCGATTGTGCATCTGTAAAAGTTTGTGAGTGCTTTTGGTGACAAGCCGAATGTCTTCAGCCTCCTGAGGTTGAAGAGGCGCTGCTGCACCTTCTTCACCACGCTGTCTGTGTGGGTGGACCAATTCAGTTTGTCCGTGATGTGTACGCCGAGGAACTTAAAACTTACTACCCTCTCCACTACTGTCCCGTCGATGTGGATAGGGGGGTGCTCCCTCTGCTGTTTCCTAAAGTCCACGATCATTTCCTTTGTTTTGTTGACGTTGAGTGTGAGGTTATTTTCCTGACACCACACTCCGGGGGCCCTCACCTCCTCCCTGTAGGCCGTCTCATCATTGTTGGTAATCAAGCCTACCCCTCTAGTGTCGTCTGCAAACTTGATGATCGAGTTGGAGGCGTGCATGGCCACGCAGTCGTGGGTGAACAGGGAGTACAGGAGAGGGCTCAGAACGCATCCTTGTGAGGCCCCAGTGCTGAGGATCAGCAGGGTAGAGATGTTACCTACCCTCACTACCTGGGGGCGGCCCGTCAGGAAGTCCAGTACCCAGTTGCACAGGGCAGGGTTGAGACCCAGGGTCTCGAGCTTGATGATGAGTTTGGAGGGTACTATGGTGTTAAATGCTGAGCTGTAGTCGATGAACAGCATTCTCACATAGGTATGCCTCCTGTCCAGATGGGTTAAGGCAGTGTGCAGTGTGGTTGCGTCGTCTGTGGACCTATTGGGGCGGGAAGCAAATTGGAGTGGGTCTAGGGTGCCAGGTAGGGTGGAGGGGATATGGTCCTTGACTAGTCTCTGAAAGCACTTCACGATGACGGAAGTGAGTGCTACGGGGCGGTAGTCGGTTAGCTCAGCTTTCTTGGGAACAGGAACAATGGTGGTCCTCTTGAAGCATGTGGGAACAGCAGACTGGGATAAGGATTGATTGAATATGTCCCTAAACACACCAGCCAGCTGGTCTGTGCATGCTCTGAGGATGCGGCTGGGGATGCCGTCTGGGCCTGCAGTCTTGCGAGGGTTAACACGTTTAACTCACGTCGGCTGCAGTGAAGGAGAGTCCGTAGGTTTTGGTTGCGGGCCGTGTCAGTGGCACTGTATTGTCCTCAAAGCGAGCAAAGAAGTTGTTTAGTCTGTCTGGGAGCAAGACATCCTGGTCCGCGACGGGGCTGGTTTTCTTCTTGTAAACCGTGATTGACTGTAGACCCTGCCACATACCTTGTGTCTGAGCCGTTGAATTGCGAGTCTACTTTGTCTCTATACTGACGATTAACTTGTTTGATTGCCTTGCGGAGGGAATAGCTACACTGTTTGTATTCGGTCATGTTTCCGGTTACCTTGCCCTGGTTAAAAGCAGTGGTTCGCGGTTTCAGTTTCGTGCGAATACTGCCATCAATCCACGGTTTCTGGTTTGGCAATGTTTTAATAGTTGCTGTGGGTACGACATCGCCGATGCACTTGCTAATAAACTCGCTCACAGAATCAGCGTATTCATCAATGTTGTTGTTTGACTAGTCAACTGAGGGACCTTACAGATAATTGTATGTGTGGGGTACAGAGATGGAGTAGTCATTTAGAAATCATGTTAACCACTATTATTGCATACAGAGTGAATCTGTGCAACTTATTATGGGACTTGATAAGCAACATTTTTACTCCTGAACTTATTTAGGCTTGCCATAACAAGGGGTTGAATACTTATTGACTCAAGATGTTTCAGCTTTTCATTGTTTATTAATGTGTAAACATTTTTATAAACAAAATCCCACTGTGACATTATGTGCTATTGTATGTAGATCAGTAACATACAATTAAATCTAATCCATTTTATATTCAGGCTGTAACCCAACTAAACGTGGAAAAGGTCAAGGGGTGTGAATACTTTCTGAAGGGACTGTATGGTGTCCAAGACAACATTGTCTGTGTCAACAACAAGTTATTTTCTGTCTCACATAGACCTGTTGGCCTGCCAATGGCAGTGACCAAACGGAGAAGGAGAACTGTCAGGACACAAGAGGCAATGAGGAAGAGAGAGATAGATGCAACACAGACGAGAGAAAATTAGGAAAAGAGAGAAGGAGGAGAGGAGGGAGAGCATGAAAAGAGTCAGAAGGTGGCTGGTAGGGAAGAGAGTGAGGATGAGGAAGTGACTGAGCGTCGTGAGGATGAGGAAGTGACTGAGAGAAAGAAAGATGGAAAGGGAAATAAAGGAAGTCTGAGTCAAGAAAAGAGTGAAATGCAAGAGAAGGATCAGAACGAGAGAACAGAAATAAATAAGAGAAAAGGATATAATTCAAATCTTAGAGAAAGAACATACAGAAGAGGCAAAAAAGAAAGAAACTGAGAAAGGAGGAAGAAAAGCAGAGGGAGAGGGAGAAGGTGCTAGAAAAGCAGAGGGAGAAGGTGCTAGAAAAGCAGAGGGAGAAGGTGCTAGAAAAGCAGAGGGAGAAGGTGCTAGAAAAGCAGAGGGAGAAGGTGCTAGAAAAGCAGAGGGAGAAGGTGCTAGAAAAGCAGAGGGAGAAGGTGCTAGAAAAGCAGAGGGAGAAGGTGCTAGAAAAGCAGAGGAAAGAAAGAGAAAGAAGAGGAAAAGATTGGCAGATGAAGAGAAAAGGAGCGTAAAGAAAATAGATTAAAAGAGCAGTTGAAAAGTGAAAAGGAACGTACATAAAACAATTGAAAACAAGAGAAGAAATAGGGAGAAGAGAAAAAGAGAAAGTGGAAACAAAAAGAGAGAAACGAACTTGCAACTGGGGAAATGGAGGAGGCAATGTTGGGAATGTTTTAATAGTTTCTGTGGGTATAACATCGCCGATGCACTTGCTAATAAACGCGCTCACCGAATCAGCATATTCATCAATGTTGTTGTTTGACGCAATGCGGAACATATCCCAATCCACGTGATCGAAGCAATCTTGAAGCGTGGAATCAGATTGGTCGGACTAGCGTTGAACAGACCTGAGTGCGAGAGCTTCCTGTTTTAGTCTCGGTCTATAGGCTGGGAGCAACAAAATGGAGTCGTGGTCAGCTTTTCCGAAAGGAGGGCCTTATATGCGTCGCGGAAGATAGAATAATAATGATCCAGGGCTTTACCAGCCCTGGTGGCACAATCGATATGCTGATAGAATTTAGGGAGTCTTGTTTTCAGATTAGCCTTGTTAAAGTCCCCAGCTACAATGAATGCAGCCTCAGGATGTGGTTTCCAGTTTACATAGAGTCAAATAAAGTTTGTTCAGGGTACCTGCGGCAGGACGGTGTGTGTGTGTTTACCTGCGGCAGGACGGTGTGTGTGTGTGTGTGTGTGTGTTTACCTGCGGCAGGACGATGTGTGTGTGTGTGTTTACCTGTAGCAGGATGGTGGCTGTGTCCAGGTGACCTCTGAGGCAGGCGTGGATCAGAGGGGTGTTGCCATAGTGATCCTTCTTATTCAGCTTGGCGTTGCACTCCAGCAGTGATGTCACTACCTGAACAGGATTAATGAGATGGGTGGGATTTGAGCTTTTGGGACTATTCCATTTGTTCAGATGTGTCATGCAAGCTCAATCGAACACAGCGGAGTGCCCACCTGTACGTGGTTGTTCTGGCTGGCCAGGTGCAGTGGCGTGGCACTCTGGCTGTTGCGTGCATCAACATTGGCCTCGTGGCGGCTGAACAGGGACACCAGGGCCGTGTGACCATGGAGCGCTGCCACGTGGAGGGGAGTGAAGCCATCCACACTACTGCTGTTCACACTCAGACCACTGGCCTGCAGGCACGCCAACTTCTGGTGTCAAACACACACACAGAGGAAAATACAAAGAATAACATCATCAAGTTAACTAGGCAGCACTGCAGGAACATCATAAATCATCTCCTTTCAACATTGCTTCAGTGCTTCCAGCCATGTGTCAAGTTTGCCATGTGCTCACTGATATCGTCTATATATCAGAAAGGGGCTTGGCCAAGGAGTTGTAGTAGGAATGAAAGGCCAGGGTTGCTCCCTGACCTTCTGTGTTGGTCCACAGTGTGGACACTGGCACAGTGGGTGGCACAGTTCTGTCCAGGACGGCAGCCCTGCATGCTGCTCCTCTGGTTCCTCGTCCAACCACTCCAACAGGTACCGCACCATCTCTATGTCTCCATCTGCCACCGCACGAAGCAACTTCTCCACCTGTCAGTCGAGAGAGTGAGACTACATATTGGAACACCAGCCAGACCTTTACAAACTGGATTACAAATTACAAAGAGTCATCCCACAAAAAAATGTTGGGTGAAAGCACCAAATATTAGCTTCCCTCAATATATAGAAAAATAGTGCATTTAATTTCTACTACATCCCTATTCCTTTTCCCCTTAAATTAAGATGATGCTACTCCTCTCAGGCATTGCCAGGGTCAGTCCTGCCCAGGGGTCTTCAGTGCTCCCTTCTAACCTCTTTGTGTCGGAACCTGTCTCTGTCGGGTCTGGCCTCGGAGCTCTGGGAGGTGGTGCTGGAAACAGAGGAGCGGCGGCTACTGCAGTCAGAGGCCTGGGGGGAACGGTTTGGGGACTGAGAGTAAGAGAGCACCGTCACTCAGCTGACCACACACACAGTACAGCACGTTTCATAAACTAATCCCACGGAGGATCAAGTGTCTGCGGGTTTTGGCTCTTCCATTGTCCTTAAATAATGAATTAAGGTCACTGATTAGTAAGGAACTCCCCTCACCTGGTTGTCTATGTCTTAACCAAAAACGGTGGAATGAGTTTGACACCCATGCAGTACAGGCTGCTCCTAGCAGAGCAAGTGAAGAGATATATTTGGAAGAGTCTAGAGTAGAACTACAGTATGTTGGTTAATGGTGTTCTAACAGGCTGGCTGCCTGGAGTAGAACCATCATTGTATCTAATGAAATACTGTAGTTGCATCTCTTCTCTGTCACTTCCTAAGTGATGAAATCTGACTTACATCATTGTTCTCTCTTCTATGAGAGCCGTTGTGGGACAACTCCAATAGCGTTAGAATCTGCAAGACGCATAGACAAGTACACTTCAGTTACACACGCTCTATTTCTTATACAACCTTTTCACATTTCATTCTTGTTCAAAAATCACAATCATACTGAATGACAAGGCAAATATATCAAGCCAATCCTGTTGCTAGGCCATCCAGAAATCTTTTCTTCCTTAGAACAATTCCCACCCTTCTGTTAAATAGATCTATTCAGAAAAAGTATTATCTAACTAAAATGTTTAGTATGCCAAGCCTTATCTTTAACAGTAGAAAAGCCTGGCCGAGGGGGGACCCCCCTTCTTTTGGATGTCAACATTCTAAAAAAAATACATGTCATATATACTACCGTCCAAAAGTTTGGGGTCACTTAGAAATGTCCTTGTTTTCCATGAAAACATACATGAAATTAGTTGCAAAATGAATAGGAAATATAGTCAATATGTTGACAAGGTTATAAATAATGATTTTTAACTGAAATAATAATTGTGTCCTTCAAACTTTGCTTTCATCAAAGAATCCTCCATTTGCAGCAATTACAGCCTTGTAGACCTTTGGCATTCTAGTGGTCAATTTGTTGAGGTAATCTGAAGAGATTTCACCCCATGCTTCCTGAAGCACCTTCCACAAGTTGGATAGGCACTTCTTACGTACCATACGGTCAAGCTGCTCTCACAACAGCTTAATAAAGTTGAGACCCAGTGACTGTGCTGGTCGCTCCATTATAGACAGAATACCAGCTGACTGCTTCTTCCCTAAATAGTTATTGCATAGTTTGGAGATGTGCTTTGGGTCATTGTCCGGTTGTAGGAGGAAATTGGCTCTAATTAAGCACCGTCCACAGGGTATGGCATGGTGTAGCCTTCCTTCTTCAAGATCCCTTTTATCCTGCACTAATCTCCCACTTTACCACCATCAAAGCACCGCCAGACCATCACATTACCTCCACCATGCTTCACAGATGGCGTCAAGCACTCCTCCAGCATCTTTATTTTTTTTCTGCGTCTCATGAATTCTCTTCTTTGTGATCCGAACACCTCAAACTTAGATTAGTCTGTCCATAACACCAATTTATGAGATTTTCGATAAGCAGGTGTCCATTTACTTTTGGTCATGTAGTGTAGTTTCGATGGGACATCATCAGCTGTGCTGGATGACTGCCAGTGAATGACGGGCGGGGGGGGAATAAGATCCTCTTGAAACTGCTTAGAACACAAATAAGTGTTATAGACTTATTCAGGAAAAGGACCTGACTTTAAAAAATGGCAGAGTAATAAAAAAAGAAAAATGTTTTTGTCAATGACACGCTCTGCTTTCCTAGTGTTAAAGTACCCATGTAGGAAGTGTGTTTCAGGCAGAGGCAGCTGTGACCAGGGGTCTCTACTCCTCACCTTAGAGTTGAGGGCACATTGTAGTGGAGAGTCGTTGACCTTGTTGTTGATGGTGGTGCTGGCTCCGTTCTGCAGCAGCACCTCAATGATGCCCTCGTAGCCCCACCGGGCTGCGATGTGCAGGGGAGTGTCGCCTTTGTCATTCTGGATGTTCAGACGGCACACGTGCAGGTCGTAGTACACCAGGGCTTTAACACACTGAGACACGGATAGGATAACACTGTTAGACTGAGAACAATCTCCTCTGAACTACCATAGAGAAGACTGTCAATGCAGGGTGTCATCACCTGTAATCCTCATCCAAATACTTATTTAGGGCAGTATCAATACAGATACTGTGACTGCTATCCCATGTACTGTGACTGGTTACATTTCTTCAGCTTTATCACTCAGGTTACCACACAAACTGGCAGAGTCAAGGCTGTTGGAATAAACAGTGCATTTAAATCCAGATTTTAAATGGAGAGTGACTCCCCAAACTGACGTACATCCTCGTGTCCGTACATACAGGCCAGGTGCAGAGGAGTGTTGCCATTGTTATCCTGGGCACCGGAGTAAGCCTTATAGTGCAAGAGCAGCAGCTGCAGTACAGAGAGAGACAGATGGAGACAAACAGAATATGAGAAAAATATAAATATGTCAGAGACAATATACAGTTTGTAACAGAAGTATTCTTTTTGCATCTTTAGTGTAGCTCTCCTAGCCTGGTTCAAGATCTGTTTAGGAGTAGGCAAGGCAGCACAAACAGATCTGGGACCAGGCTATAGCCGTCCTGCTAGCGTCCTTGCTCACCGTGACTCGTTGGTAGCCCTTCTGGCAGGAGAGGTGAAGGGGTGAGAGGGCATGATAGTCTGTGGCATTCACCAGAGCTCCCTTAGACACTAGCAGGTCGATCAACAGGGACTGACCTGCCACGGCAAAGACAGGCTTTTTATTTTATTTAGACAGTGGGAAATGAGGGAGACAGATGGAAAGGGATGAACAGTACAGAATGTGGCAGACCAGGAATCCCCTGTTGTGTGGCCTGGTGGCAGTTTTCTGGACAACTTTATGTACCTCTGAAACCTGTTGGTATCTCTTACCGCAGATAGCAGCGACGTGAAGTGGTGTGTATCCCCTGTCGTCTCGAGAGAAGGGCGTTATGATGGAGGGGTCATTCAGGCTCCTGTAAGCAGACAGAGTTGAAGAATAATCACATTTTCAGTTCCTAAGCCATTAAATGGGCAGAAAGGGGAAATGATTGTTTCAAGTGAGAACCCGAGATGTAGTGAAAGAAATAACTTTTCCTACTGAGAATATCATTTTTTTATGATAGAGGAGTTGTGTGTGTGTGTGGGAGCGGTACTCACCCAGAGAGACGGAGCTCACAGTGGTCACAGGAGCAGAGGGGGTGGCACCCCTTTACACCGTCACTCTGGTTCTCACTCAACACACGCTGGACCTCTACCTCGTTACCATTGGCTATGTGCTGCAGGATCCATCAATCCACACACAATCAGCAAAGATAAATAAAATGGATCAACACACAATTGATTTTAAAAAAATAAAGTGAATCAAACGTTTTCATATTAAAATGAAATGCTGAATGAAATTAGATGTCCATCTGATGAATGAAGCATAACGTTATGCACAGTATAGCTTTCTCCCCTTCTTAAGGTCGGGGGACAGGGTTCTCACCTGAAACAGACAGTCTATGGGGGTAGCAGAGTTCTGGGAGAGCAGGTTTATCTTCTGGGTGAAATGCACTTTGTCGTTCAGGTCCCCTAAGCCCTGCAAACCTCACACACAGCCATAGTCACTCACTCTGCACAGGGGAGTGTTTTTCTCAATATCATTTTTCAGTCATTATTGTGGCCTGCTATCACAGGAATTGCAGTGATAAGTTGGTGTATCTAAGTCAACAATGTGATTGGATATCAGCTACAACAACGTATGTGCTTGTGGTGTATAAAGCCCCCTTCACAATACTGAGCCAAGCCAAGCAGGCCAGGACTAATGTCATGTAAAATACACCCTATGTACTACTGTACTGCACTGTGCTCACCACGCGTCCCTGGCTCAGGCCGAAGTTTCCCTGTCTGATGAACTCCACGGCGGCCTCGAACGACGTCAGGCAGTAGCTCAGCTCCTCCTTGGTGGAATTACAGAAATGGAAGTTCTTGATGTAGCTCAGGTTGGCCATCCTGGAAGAGCATGCTTGTTAGTTTAACATGGCTGTTAGTCATTAATTAATGACTATATTTAATTACTAGGTCCAAGTTATTCATTAAATGAGTAGTTAAAGTAGTCACCAGGCCATTTAATAGTCAGTGGTATTACTAGGTTATAACTCCTTACTCACCAATTGGGGATTTCCGTCTTCACCAGTAAGTACAGAATCACAGACAGAAGGTCGTCTGCACACAGGGCCTCTAAGCTAACTGCATATGGAGAAAAGGGAAATGAAAGAAGTTATTAAATGACTGTGGTTGCGTCTAAGGTTCAGTGACTGTGTGAGGTTTACAACTAGAGCATACAGTAGGGAGAAATTAAGACATAAAACAGCGTCATCCTACAAAACAGGAAAGTGTCCACACAGTCAGTGTAACCACTCAGACACTCTGCCTCTGTCCTCATTTAGGCTTTAAATTGGTCAATTGGTTGTTTGGCCATCAGAAATTAGGAGCGGATTGCAGCACTCTGCAGAGACAGGGTCTGGTTGTTATGTGGCAAACAAGGTTGGATTTGCAAAACAAACTGGACATACACATTAGGGCCCTACAGTTTCTGTTCTGTGGACACACCAAGTTATTATATTACCAGGGAGGGAGTGAATAGAACAGACAACAAATCCTGATCTGGGTTACAATGACCAGCCTTGAAAGACTTGTAGGCTGCTTATAATAATGTCATGTCTACATAAAACATTGGTAAATCAGCTTTTTATGCATTTCTGAATGAAAGCAAACATTTTATTTGATGATACAACAATCAGCCCATTGACAGTGGAATGCAAATGTGCCTCTAAAATAGAATCCGTACCATTTGTGATGGTTCCATGAAAGTCTGTAACACTGTGTGAACTGCTGCCGATGTGACATGAAATGGCATAGGTAGGATGGACAGAGACATAAAAAAACAGACATACCCGAGTGGCTGGGGGACTGCATGATTGTGAGAGACACCTTCCTGAGGCAGAGCAGTTTGTGTAGAGGAGAGGTGCAGCGGTTCAACTGGCTCAGCTCCCTCTTGGCCCGAGGGATATTTATACTGTAGGAGGAGACATAACATGGAAGTACAACAGGATAAGTTAATATTGATACTGTACGAGAGTGGAAAGACAAACATACTCCTATAGTCTATAGACACAACAACAGTAGTGGTGAAATGACCTGATAGGGATCTACTGCTATAATAAACCTGCTTGACATTATGGAGATCAATATGGTGTCTGTTCATTTTTGTTTGTGTTGTATGCAGACTTGTTTTTTGGCCAGCACAGAATTATAATGTGATGTGCATCACGTTATTGAGTTGTAATCATAAAAAGCAGAAATTAAAAGAGACCACGTGGAAAGAAAACAACCTAAATTCAGATTTGACCCCAAAGTCTTTCTGCCGCAAGTCCTGCAGGCCTCTGGTGGTTTTGTTGAAGGCAGAATCCTGTTGGAACAGTGATAATAAAACATAGATATTAACCTTCACTGCATGGGAATTCTAGGCCTATAAATGACGGCATTATCAAAAACTGTATAGTATTTATTTACATACCTGGCTGGCTTCAAGAGTCCCCACAAAATTAAAGATGAAATCATGGATACCATGATGTATATACATCTAAAAGAGAAAAAATATTTACTGACAACTTTACATAAAAATATATTACATTTTTATAGCATCACACAACAGAATTTCACTGAGGACCAGAATGAAGAAACAGTCCAAAAAGCACCCAAAGAAGCAGCAGACATGTCAAATTTGAAAGTAAGTGTGAGGGATGACGACTAGTATAGAACTACCTCAACCGCCTGTTTAAGGAGAGTCATCTGGAGCTCCTGTTTGACCAGCAATTTCTGAAAGGAGGTTTAACAAATCAGCTTTACTTCTCAGGATTGTGTCCAACACGCATAAAACAGTAGAAAATTATTTGAAAATGGGTTTTGTTTTTCCGTAGCAAAACATGCTACTCACCAGGCGCGAGTCTCTCAACAGGCACTGAAGACATTTAGTATAAAGAGAATTCACAGAGTCCTGAGGGGAGAGCACAGTTACATGTTAAAGCAGTACGTCACAGCAGAAGTCATAACATCTTATTATACATCTATAGCATACAATACATTAGTGTACATTACTATAGTATAGCCATTTCATATTATACATTAGTGTGTCATATTACTGTACACCGAGTGTACAAAACATTAGCAACACCTTCCTAATATTGAGTTGTACTGCTTTTGCCCTCAGAACAGCCTCAATTGGTCGGGGCATAGACTCTACATGGTGTCGAAAGTAGTCTAGCATCAGATAGGTGTTGTTTAGGGTCAGTACTTACGATGTGGTGTCGCAGTCCCTTCTTTTCCTGCTCCTTAAATGAGTGGCAAAAGCTGCTGATGAACTTGTCCAGTTTCTCAACATGGCGGCCCAGGAACTCCCTGACATGCTCCACATTCTTCAGATAGTACGGGGCTGGGCTGGGGGCCACCTCCACTGTGAGAGAAAAATAGGGAGAGAAGAAAGGTGAGAGTGAGATGGGGGCTGTATCTGATTCAATATGGACTAAACCATACACTAAGTTAATCAACTTTTGTCACTTTGGAGGAGAGCAGTACTACCTGGGCTTTGGTTGGTGTCAATGGGCCTGGCGATACACAGGATACTGTAGCTCTGCTCCTTCTCATTGTAGAAGGTCTCCTCAAACAGGATGGGCACATTGGCTGGGGCCTGGAACCCTAAGCCCAGTCTCACCAAGCTGTCCTGGATGGTCAGCTCCTATCAGACAGGACAAAAGCACACAGGTAGTACCGTCGACCAAGATGTCTTAACCAAGAACGTTCTGCTTTATAGCGGCTGTTTACAATCAACTAAATGGGTATATAGCCGTGAAGGCTGCTGAAAGGAGGACTGTTCATAGTAAATGGCTGGAACAGAGCCAATGTAATGAAACATGTGTTTAATGCATTTGACACCATTCCACTCTAGCCTTTACCACAAGCCTGTCCTCCCCAATTAAGGTGCCACCAACCTCCTGTGGTATAGAGAAAATGAAACTGCATGATATTTTGTGTAGTTGCACCAATGATACAACAGGAACTGTAGCGTTGGCAGATGGATCTTACCTTTCCATCTACAGTCTGATAGCCTTCTCCAGATGGGTGTAAAACGTAGGTTTCAAACTGGGATGCTGTGTATGCACTAAGGGTTATGCTTCCACAGCACGGCACCAAAACCTGGGGCACAACCACACCATCATCAACAATGCTTCTCGTGACTGACAGAATGGAGTCATCAAAAGGTTTATTGGTGAAGTACCCACAATAAAAAGCACCTGAGCCAACTGTAAAAAATGCTACTTCACATTTAAGACAGTAGCATTTATTTCTCTGGTACGGCCTACCACCCACATGCGATTCAACACCTATGACAGTAGTGTCTGCATGAGCTTTCTCTCGCCCCCGCTCCTTCTCGCACTGTAGGAGGTGGTTACTAGACAGCGCTCTCCTTTGAGAACTTCCCAGAACACTAACAGTGGTGAGTCATAGTAATGGTCCAGATATTATCCTCTTGATATTCCTTTGCTAACCACCAAGTAGGCTGAGAACCTTCTAAGTGGCCATTTTCTACAAATGGCAAGATAAAACTATTTTCCAAAGCAATAACATGGCCTTCCTCAACTATGAAAAATTGACTATTTTCCTTTATCTCTGCATAAATGGATGCTCTCGTGCACTACATCTCAACCTAGCAGCTGACTTGCCATAAAGAGAATCTTCAGCCTGTGTGGTACCAAATTGTCCTGCATTTTCTGGACAGTCGCGCTGGCCTAGCCCCATTATGTTGAACCTTTACATGGTTTGATTCTGGTCCAAGTCTACACACAGCTCACAAAGAAGAAATGTCACTCTCTTAAATCCTGCATTTTCAGACAGAGGGGAGTAGAGCTTTATAGCTGGAATATTTACTGTATATGATCATGCAAGCCTGAACACAATCGTTTTATTCTGCTGAGCTTGGTAACATACACAATATAAAAAGGGCTGAGTACTATAGTATGGCCCCACAGCCACAGCTGTCAGTCACTCACAATGCCATGTAGCTCTGCCACTCTGCTGCACAGGTCGGGTCTCTGCTTCTCCAGTGCCAGGTAAAAAGGGTTCTTCAGGAGGTTCTCATCATACACAGCCATAAGGATCTGGATCTCTGGCTCCAGGGGGGAGGAAAAGAGGTGGACAGTTAACAGTAAATATGTGGTAGGAGGGAAGGATTCCATATTAGGTGACTTTGTCTGGCTGACAATAACAAAAAAATTATTTCATGTTGCTCCATAAGGGCGAAGACTCAGGCCAGGCTGGACAGAGAACATGTTAGAGTTGTTGACATGAAGTAGCCTAGGTAAGAGCTAAGTGGCTGGTTAGCTAGGGGTTTAGTCCACCAGCCAAATCTCTGTTGAACATGCAGTATATGTTGGCCATTTATGGTAGCAATTAGACTGGGGACGAGGTTAAGGGTTTGTCAAAGAAGACAAACGGACAGAAGCAGCTAGGTCCAGAGAGAGTCCTCTTTCCTGAAGCGTCTGAAACAACAACAGGAACAACAAGAATATTGTTCCTGTCTCCAGGGTTGCTCTCCTCCTCCCTCTCCCTAGCCAGCTGCCTCTCAGCTGAGCTCGTTAACATTCTCAGAAATTACATTACAAAAGCTGGTTCCCCACATAAGTGCATCTCCAGGGCCAGAGATTCTGTATGTGACATGTTTAGAAGAACTTCATGAAACATCAACCTTTATTAAAGCAGTCAGTCTCTCAGAGACACACAGCAGGAAGGATCGAACCAACAGGTTGTTAAGGGCTCAATGCAGCATTCTCTCTCTCTCTCTCTCTCAATATCAAACCCTTTCTGGGTAACAATTAAGTAACTTACTTTATTATAAATAAATAGCTTCTTAGCAAGAGCACTTTCGAGCAAGAATTTAGCTATGACTGTCTTGAAGTGGTCTTAGTGGGGAGGAAAAACTTAAAACAAGTCATTATTGGCAGAGAGGTTGTGTCTATTGACTACTTTACCGAAAAGTGATGTCACCAGGCAGGGCAAAACTCCATCCCACCAAAAAAGGTTGGCCTGAAATCTCTATTTTCAAACAGCTCTAACACTAAAAGGTCATCAGCATCTTCAAATTCACACTATTGCAACCTCAATGTAGAAATAAACAAATACAAAATCACATTTGACTGCACCGAGCCTTTACAAAATGTTCCCCAAGCCTCAAATGTTCAGACAGAAGCCTCATCTCCTGTTGAAACTATTAAAAAAAAGATGAGATTTAGCCAGGTCATATGATGCAGTGGTATCACATCTTCCCTTATGTCTCCTTCGGATATAAAACTCCAAACATTCCATTGGAACATCATAAATACATCATGTGAGCATCATCCCCAAAATGGAGAATACCTGAATATGAAATCCATTTAAAGTCTCATCATCTGATAGAATAGATCAGGCTACCCACTTGTTTGCGCCGAGTAAAGCGGACTTGAGATGGAGCTCAACATCATCTTTACGAATCGCAGGAAAGATAACGCCATTGAGGAGGGGGTGGGGGGGGTGTGTCATTCACAACAGCAGAGTGGGACTGGGAGGACTCATCTTAAACTAAACCAGCCTCTTTCGGAGTCGGACAAGGCTTCATAGTAGATCAGCAGTAGCTCAGGCTCAGTGTGAAGACAGGAGCACTATCATCTTCCACCCTCATCTCCCTGTGTGCTCCCTGCCTGGTAGGCTATCAGATAGACGCTGCCTGATGGCCTGAAACCCTGAAGAATGTGCCGTGTGACCTGTCTGCAGGGTCTGAACCAGCCTGGTTTGTGGAAAACTTCCTTCACACTTGTGACCAGTGAACTGTAAGCATAAAGACGCATCTGTTTTCTTCAAGATAATGGACAAAGTATTTTCCTTCATCTGACCTTTCATGCTGTTTGGTCAAGCTATACCATATATCTATATTACATTGAGACATCTTCTGATGGAAGTCCTTTTCTCTACTATATACACTATACCGTGCATTCGGAAAGTCAAAACTGCTCCTGCTCCTTCAAGTTGGATGGGTTCCGCTGGTGTACAGCAATCTATGTCATACGACAGATTCTCAATTGGATTGAGGTCTGGGCTTTGGTTAGGCCATTCCAAGACATGTAAATGTTTCCTCTTAAACAACGCGAGTGTTGCTTTAGCAGTATGCTTAGGTTCATTGTCCTGCTGGAAGGTGAACCTCCATCCCAGTCTCAAATCTCTCGACCCAAATCTCTCGACCTCTCGACCTCTCAAATCTATCGCAGACTCTGGGGCCTTTCAGAACACACACACACACACACACACACACACACACACACATATACACACACATACACAGATCATGTGACACTTAGTCAATCTGTGTGCAATCTAATTATGTGACAGAAAGGTAATTTGGTTGCACCAGATCTTATTTAGGGGCTTCATAGCAAAGGGGGTGAAGACAAGTTATTTTATTCAGTTCACTTCACCAATTTGGACTATTTTGTGTATGTCCATTACATGATATCCAGAAATTTAAAATTACAGGTTGTAATGCAACAAAATAGGAAAAAACACAAAGGGGGTGAATACCTTTGCAAGGCACTGTACCCATCTATATAAAAAAGGTCCCAAAGTTGACAGTGCATGTCAGAGCAAATAGCAAGCCACGAGGTCGAAGGAATTGTCCGTAGCGCTCCGAGATAGGATTGTGTCGAGGCACAGATCTGGGGAAGGGTACCAAAATATTTCTGCAGCATTGAATGTCATCAGCATCACGCTTAGATTTTTCCAAAAGACTCTCAGATCAGAACAGTTGAAACTGGAGCAGCAGCACAGCCAGGTGGACAGCAAGGAGTCATCATGTCAGGTAGTCCTGAGGCATGGTCCTAGGGCTCAGGTCCTCCGAGAGAGAGAAAGAAAGAGAGAATTAGAGAGAGCACACTTAAATTCACACAGGACACCGAATAGGACAGGAGAAGTACTCCAGATATAACAAACTGACCCTAGTCACGACACATAAACTACTGCAGCATAAATACTGGAAGCTGAGACAGGAGGGGTCAGGAGACACTGTGGCTCCATCCGAGGACACCCCCAGACAGGGCCAAACAGGAAGGACATAACCCCACCCACTTTGCCAAAGCACAGCCCCACACCACTAGAGGGATATCTTCAACCACCAACTTACCATCCTGAGACAAGGCTGAGTATAGCCCAAAGATTTCCGCCACGGCACAACCCAAGGGGGACAAGACGATCACATCAGTGACTCAACCTACTCAGGTGACACACCCCTCCCAGGGACAGTATGAGAGAGCCCCAGTAAGCCAGTGACTCAGCCCCTGTAATAGGGTTAGAGGCAGAGAATCCCAGTGGAAAGAGGGGAACCGGCCAGGCAGAGACACCAAGGGCGGTTCGTTGCTCCAGAGCCTTTCCGTTCACCTTCCCACCCCTGGGCCAGACTACACAAGCATATGACCCACTGAAGAGATGAGTCTTCAGTAAAGACTTAAAGGTTGAGACAGAGTTTGCGTCTCTGACATGGGTAGGCAGACCGTTCCATAAAAATGGAGCTCTATAGGAAAAAGCCCTGCCTCCAGCTGTTTGCTTAGAAATTCTAGGGACAATTAGGAGGCCTGCGTCTTGTGACCGTAGCGTATGTGTAGGTATGTACGGCAGGACCAAATCAGAGAGATAGGTAGGAGCAAGCCCATGTAATGCTTTGTAGGTTAGCAGTAAAACCTTGAAATCAGCCCTTGCTTTGACAGGAAGCCAGTGTAGGGAGGCTAGCACTGGAGTAATATGATCAAATTTTTTGGTTCTAGTCAGGATTCTAGCAGCCGTATTTAGCACTAACTGAAGTTTATTTTGTGCTTTATCCGGGTAGCCTGAAAGTAGAGCATTGCAGTAGGCTAACCTAGAAGTGACAACGGCTCAGCCGCGAAGTGGTAGGCCACCCAAGCTCACAGAACCGTACCGCTGAGTGCTGAAGCGCGTAAAAAAATAATTTGTCCAACACTCACTACTGAGTTCCAAACTGCCTCTGGAAGCAATGTCAGCACAATGACTGTTCGTTGAGAGCGTCATGAAATGGGTTTCCATGGCCGAGCATCCGCACGCACGCACACAAGCCTAAGATCACCACGCGCAATGCCAAGCGTCAGCTGGTGTAAAGCTTGCCACCATTGTACTCTGGAGCAGTGGAAAGGTGTTCTCAGGAATGATGAATCACGCTTCACCATCTGGCAGTGCGATGGACGAATCTGGGTTTGGCGGATGCCAGGAGAACACTACCGGCCAGAATGCAGTGCCAACTGTAAAGTTTGTTGGAGGAGGAATAATGGTCTGCGGCAGTTTTTCATGGTTCAGTCTAGGCACCTTAGATCCAGTGAAGGGAAGTCAACACTACAGCATACACTGACATGCTATACGATTCTGTGCTTCCAACTTTGTGGCATTTTGGGGAAGGGCCTTTACAGTTTCAGCATAACAATTCCCCTGCGCACAAAGCGAGGGCCATATACAAAATGGTTTGTCAAGATTGGTGTGGAAGAACTTGACAGGCCCACACAGAGCCCTGACCTCAACCACCTTAAGGATGAATTGGAACGCTAACTGCGAGCCAGGCCTAATAGCCCAACCTCACTAATGCTCGTGGCTGAATGGAATCAAGTCCCCAAAGCATGTTCCAACATCTAGTGGAAAGCCTTCCTAGAGCAGTGGAGGCTTTTATACAATAGCAGCAACAAAGGGACCAACTCCATATTAATGCCCATAATTTAGGAATGAGATGTTAGACGAGCATGTGTCCACATACTTTGTCATGTAGTGCACATCGATTTCACACGGTTGTCAGCGTATAGTACTTCTCTGTTAAAAACAGACTGACCTCTAGCCAGTAAAGAACAATTGGATCACCTAATTTGAAGAGGCACCCTGAACACAACACTTGTCTAACTTTCTTGCCTGTGTTTTGACTAGCTCTAGAATAAACAAAGTTAAAAAAATAGCAACATCCTGTCTAAGGCCTGTTTTAGGTTCGTAGTCTATTGGATTAGACTTATCGTGCCAGATCTCATCTTGATAACAAGTGCCTTCAACCTGTTTTATCTAATGAAAGACACTTGTGAGAAGTCAAGTACACTTTACAAATAGACTGGAGGCAATCCCATGCCTAGCTACCAGAAATGACAAATGTTGGAGACAAAACATAGGCCAGCCTAAACAATCAAATCCTAGGGAAATGATACCAAGTGGAGCACATAACCAGGTTGGTCCACTACCTAAGGCGACATGTTACAATAGAAGGTCCCATGTTGTAACACACTGATCAATAGACTTCTTCAAGACGAGCAGTAACAATGATTGCAATTCAAACAAGAAGGTTTTAAAAACGTACTGATTCAATTGCACTTGAAATGAATAGGCCCATCATTTCCTCTGCCAAAGCCATGGCAATGTTTGCAGAGTTGGACTCTGGTTTTAATTCCCCAACACAGCTGACATCCATCCTGTTTCCATTTTCATCATCCTGTTTCCATCCTGACATCCATCTATGTTTCCATGGAAAGAAGTGTACCCAGGCGAAAGCACAAGCACATACGTCGACAACATAGGCCTATCATAGATTACTGGAGTAAATTTGAAACATTGTGTCAGCCCCAAAGTCAACTGAAATGGACACTGCGTCGTATGATCATGTGCTTGTCCAACAGAAAAAAATAAATGCAATTGATTTAATGTACTAGGCTAATTTAGAGTTCACTAATTTAGTATCCCATGGATAACAAGCCAAAACTGTATACAATTTGATGTCCCCACAAATCAGATTTCATGGACAACAGTCTTAAAATGTGCTCATCAAAGGCGCTGTAAAACCATGGCGTCTTGAATGCATAGGCTTGCCGGTATGATGCATGACTGACCTCATGGTCAGGAATAGAGTTTACTAGCTTAAAGTTATAAAAAACAGAAATTAGTTAGTTACCTCTGGTTTGTAAGGCCATTCCATTCAGCCAGCGGAGTTCGCCATCCATCACGTAGACAGGAAGAAACTCTCCGGAATAGAAAGGTGGAGGTGTATGGTTCATGATGCTGTGATTGTGGTAACATACAGGAACTCAAGTCCTTCGGTTTTCCCGATCTGGAATACCTCACCATCAAATGCAGACTGCATTACCTCCCAAAATAATTTTATTCGGTCATTGTCACTGCCATGTATATTCCCCAACAAGCAGACACCTCAAGGAACTACCCTAGACTTTGTACAAACTGGAAAACGCATATCTTGAGGCTGCATTTATAGTAGCTGGGGACTTTAATAAAATAAACATGAGGGAAATGCTACTGAAATTTTATCAAACACATCTCCTTTACTACACGCAAATCAAAGACTCTGGATCATTGCGACTCTACCTTCTGTGATGACAAGTCCCTCCTTGGGCCAGTAACTGAAAAGTTTGCAGGTTTGAATACCTGAGCCAACACTGTGAAAAATATGTCGATGTGCCCTTGAGCGAGGCACTTAACCCCAATTTGCTCCAGGGCGGCCATACTACTATGGCTGACCCTGTACAACAATACATTTCACTGTACCTATCCGGTATATGTGACAAAGCATTGTTTATTTTTGCTCCTCCCCACCTATAGGCAGAAACTTAAGCAGGAAGCACCCGTGGTAAGCACTGTTCAATGTTAGTCTGACCAATTGGAATCTATGCTTCAAGATTGTTTTGATCATGAGGACTGGGAAATGTTTGGGTAGTTCATCAGGGCGTTCATAGAGGATGTTGTTTCCACTGTATCATAATCATGAAATGCTTTGAGAGGTTAGTTAAGGATCATATCATCTCCACCTTACCCGACACCCTAAACCCACTACAATTTGCATACCCCGCCAACTAATCCACGGACAACGCAATCATCATTGCACCCCCAGGTGTACAATAGTGCACAGGTGAAAAAAATTCCAGGAATAGTTATATTATAGATATATATATATACTGCAAAATTACACTTGATATATTGCAGGTAAGGGGTGTCATGTGTTTGCAATTTTCAGGCTGTAAGAGACAGTCAAAGTTCAATATCATACAAATACTTGCTTTGGAAGTGGACAAAAATATGGCCTGGAACAATGCTCACAAGAGAGCATTGAAATCCATAATAGCTGGCCAGATCAAGGGGCAGTACTCTAGCAATGTAAGCAATGTTCTGTCAATCGGACATCGATCATTCCCTGCAAAGAGACTTAGTAAGTGGACTGCACAAGCTACATGGGCAGAGGTTTCAGTGCCAGGTTTCTGTATTCTTAACTACATTAACACGTTAGCTAGCCCAAGATGTACTCTTAAAAAGGAGCCTACCGTTACTCCTTAAATTTAACGTATGTTATTTGCAAAGGTAAAACAGACAAATAAAATGTTATTGGCCACATACACATATTTAGTAGATGTAATTGCGTGTGTAACGAAATGCTTGTATACTCCATCTAAAACGTGAATAGATTCTCAATTGTGAAACTTTTCTACAAAAATAAATAAAAAAGCAATTTATTTTCAGATCACATCAAAATAACTTCACACATGCAAAATGAAACACTTCAAACACTCTTTTAACG
Source organism: Oncorhynchus tshawytscha (assembly GCF_018296145.1). Lineage (NCBI taxonomy): Eukaryota > Metazoa > Chordata > Actinopteri > Salmoniformes > Salmonidae > Oncorhynchus > Oncorhynchus tshawytscha. Next base: position 44,657,110 of record NC_056447.1, on the reverse strand, counting down.
GGCTTATCACAGTTGCAGCTGACATTTTTCAGTGACAAGTTTCTGGCGGCCTTCTTCCGTTACACAGGTGTTCGGAGCACGCTAGATAGCACAGGTGGTCTCTCTTTCGTAAACACAACCCATAACATGGCGATATGGCTGTGTGGCAACACTAACCATATAAAATGTGTATCAATGTAACCTTTTGTTTTCATAAAATTATTTATTGGTGATATGAAATATCCTTATGCTTCCAAAACCGTACCGCAAGCAATGAGTGTACATGTTCAGACCGAGCATCAGAGCTTTTCACAAAACTCCCCCGTACAAAGACGTATTCGTCCAATGATTTGTGTTAATGGAACGGAGTCATGATCAAGGGATAACACGCTGCTTATCGTTCAGCTATCTAGCTGCAGTAGTTAGCTAGCTAGCTCACAGCAACAACGACGTCGGCTTGCATTTAATGTTACATTCATACAAACACAATATGTCCATCTAACTTACCTCTATTTGCTAAACCCCGAGGACTCGCATTCCAAAATGCTCTTCTTCAAAAGACTTGCAGTAAACAGAAGTCACCATCTGATCCACCGATGTCTGTCAACACTAACACCAGTCTCCATAATTTACTACTATTCTGCAAGCAGCAATAAAGGTGACGTCACTATCGTAATGAGGAACCCTTCCAAATTAAAGCCCATATTTCAATCCATTGCATGGTTAACTCATTCAAAATATATATTTTAATCAACATCGATATGCATTGTGTTTGTAAGCAAATGCAAGAAGGAATTTATATATATTTCAAATTATTAAGCCCACTCCTGAAAAATAAAATGTTAAAACTGGTATTTTGATAATATTGGGATTATAAGGAAAAAATATGTGCTGATGTAAAAGTGGGGTTTGGAGAGTGAAAAATACGACGTGTTGTTGACCTTTTACTACACCCAAATTCAGCATGTCTTTGTAAGGGGACTCTTATTTTGAGATAAAACAAATCCGCGATCGTGCTGCCAGCATCATATCCTGCTGCATGGAGAACGGTAAATCCCTCATTTGATGAGGGAAATAAACGCGAGTTCGGTTTTGTCAACCAATCAGGTGAAGGTTCGCCGATTTACAGCAAACCAATCCCGCTACTCCGGGACAAATTGTTCAGCGGCCTGGCTCAAATCATCAACTGAAAGGATGACACTCCACTGCGCATAATGAAGCCAAGTTACACTGTATACATACAGTATAATACTAAAGAAGCCTCTACTGCTCTCTAACACGTTCTTGAACTTGATTTGCAGAATAACATAGGTTTAAGTGTTTCTTTCACAGTGTAATGTAATAAAATGTTGCAATGTCGGGATACTTAAATGTGTACGTGACCTTTTACTCTTTTCTTATCCATCACTTATTCAAAAAGGGCTGTGATTTGTATTTTATATTCTAACATGAAACAGGGCTTTAAATCAGCAACACAGTGAAAGTTTAGGCCTCAATTGCATAGGCGCTGGGAACCACTGGGAGCAAATGTCACAGGTCCCCTACCTACCCGTGGTAAACAATTAGTTTGTAATAGAGGGCCCTTTCAATATATTTAAAATGGGCCCAAATTAGGCATGTACAGTACCTTCAGAAAGTATTCACATCCCTTGACTATTTGCACATTTTGGAGTGACAGCCTGAATTTCAAATATATTTTATTTAGATTGTGTCACTGGCCTACACACCAACATGTCAGTGGAATTATTACATTTTTTACAAATGAATACAAATCTGAAATGTTTTGAGTCAATAAGTATTCAACCCTTTTGTTCTTACATTTTTGCTTAACTTACAAATTGCATGGGCTCATTCTGCGCAATAAGTTTAACATGATTTTTGAATTACTCCCTCATCTCTGTACCCCACATATACAGATAATTGTAAGGTCCCTCAGACGAGCAGTGAATTTCAAACAGAGGTTTTCCAATGCCTCGCAAAGGTCACCTATTGGTAGATGGGTAAATATTTAAAAAAGCAGACATTGAATAGCTCTTTGAGCATGGTGAAGTAATTAATTACACTTTGGATGGTGTATCAATACACCCAGTCAATACAAAGATACAGGCGTCCTTCCTAACTCAGTTGCCGGAGAGGAAGGAAACCACTCAGTGACTAAAACAGTTAAGAGTTTATTGGCTGTGATAGGAGAAAACTGAGGATGGATCAACTACATTGTAGTTACACCACAATACTAACCTAATTGACAAAGTGAAAAGAAGGAAGTCGGCACATGTTTGGGGCATATCCAACACATCACTGGGTACCACTTCATATTTTCAAGCATGGTGGTGGCTGCATCATATTATAGGTAGGGAGTGTTTTAGGATAAAAGGAAACAAAATAAGGCTAAGCACAGGCAAAAATCCTAGAGGAAAACCTGGTTCAGTCTGCTTTCCAACAGACACTGGGAAACAAATTCACCTTTCAGCAAGACAACCTAAAACGGAGGACTGGGTATACACTGGAGTTGCTTACCAAGACGACATTGAATGTGCCGGAGTGGCCTAGTTACAGTTGACTAAAATAGTCTTGAAATTCTAACATGTATTCACACCCCTGAGTCAATACTTATGTACATTAAATATGTATTTCATTTTCAATAAATTAACAAAACATAAAAAATGTAAAAAGTGTTTTAACTTTGTCATTATGAAGAAAGAAAAAAATCTATTTAATACATTTTAATTCAGGCTGTTACAACAAAATGCAAAATAAGTCAAGGGATATGAACACTCTATATCAGACTTACACGGCCACCTGCTGATAAAGGTACAATGTTGAAATGTGTGTTAGTGAAAAGAGGAAGTAGGAAAGCAGCTATTAGATTTTGAAGCATGTTCATTCATGAGAGCCCTCCAATGTTTACCGACCATACCCCGTTCACCTCTTTACAGGCATTGTAATGAGTAGAAGTGTTACATGTTTGGTGTTCCAGTAGTTACTAGGGTGATCCAGTTCTAAGTGTAATAAACAAATTATAACAGGGAAATTCAAGAAACAAAGAACTTTAATTTAACCAAAAAACAAAGCTTTTAGATGGATTTTGAGACAACAAAAAAAACCAATATAATATGATACATGTTCATTAACAAGATCACACAAGCTACAGGGGTATAGGTTTCCGTGATAGATTTTTGCCAGAACATCAGCACCCTCTTCAAAATGCAACAAATGCCTCTTCAGTAATCAACAAATGCCTCATTAGTAATCAACAAACGCAAGTTTGGACAACACACAAATATGACCATTCTGTGAAAAGGTGACTCTCACGAACACAGGCCTCACAAGACACCTCTGAAGGTCCCCCCAGGACCAGTTTAAAAAATGAAAGGAAGTATATACAGTCGTGGCCAAGGGTTTTGAGAATTACACAAATATAAATTTTAGAAGTCTGCTGCATCAGTTTGCATGATGGCAATTTGCATATACTCCAGAATGCTATGAAGAGTGATCAGATGAATTGCAATTAATTGCAAAGTCCTTCTTTGCCATGCAAATGAACTGAATCCCCAAAAAACATTTCCACTGCATTTCAGCCCTGCCACAAAAGGACCAGCTGACATGTCAGTGATTCTCTGATCAACACAGGTGTGAGTGTTGACGAGGACAAGGCTGGAGATCCCTCTGTCATGCTGGTTGAGTTCAAACTGGAAGCTTCAAAAGGAGGGTGGTGCTTGGAATCATTGTTCTTCCTCTGTCAACCATGGTTACCTGCAAGGAAACACGTGCCGTCATCATAGCTTTGCACAAAAAGGGCTTCACAGGCAAGGATATTGCTGCCAGTAAGATTGCACCTAAATAAACCATTTATCGCATCATCAAGAACTTCAAGGAGAGCGGTTCAATTGTTGTGAAGGCTTCAGGGCGCAAAAAAATTCCAGCAAGCTCCGGGACCGTGTCCTAAAGTCGATTCAGCTGCGAGATCGGCGCACCACCAGTACAGAGCTTGCTCAGGAATGGCAACAGGCAGGTGTGAGTGCATCTGCACGCACAGTGAGGCAAAGACTTTGAGGACGGCCTGGTGTCAAGGGCAGCAAAGAAGCCACTTCTCTCCAGGAAGAACATTGGGGACAGACTGAGATTCTGCAAAAGGTACAGGGATTGGACTGCTGAGGACTGGGGTAAAGTCATTTACTCTGATGAATCCCCTTTACGATTGTTTGGGGCATCCGGAAAAAAGCTTGTCTGGAGAAGACAGGACTGATGGTAGCGCTCACCTTGTGTCATGCAAACAGTAAAGCATCCTGAGACCATTCATGTGTGGGGTTGCTTCTCAGCCTAGGGAGTGGGCTCACTCACAATTTTGCCTAAGAACAGCCATGAATAAAGAATGGTACCAACACATCCTCCGAGAACAACTTCTCCAAACGATCCAGGAACAGTTTGGTGACGAACAACACATTTTCCAGCATGATGGAGCACTTTGCCATAAGGCAAAAGTGATAACTAAGTAGCTCGGGGAACAAAACATCGATATTTTGGGTCCATGGCCAGGAAACTCCCCAGACCTTAATCCCATTGAGAACTTGTGGTCGATCCTCAACAGGCGGGTGGACAAACAAACAAACAACCCACAAATTCTGACAAACTCCAAGCATTGATTATGCAAGAATGGGCTGCCATCAGTCAGGATGTGGCCCAGGAGTTAATTGACCTCATGCCAGGGTGGATTGCAGAGGTCTTGAAAAAGAAGGGTTAACCCTGCAAATATTGACTCTTTGCATCAACTTCATGTAATTGTCAATAAAAGCCTTTGACACTTATGAAATGCTTGCAATTATACTTTATACTGACAAAAATATCTAAAGACACTGAAGCAGCAAACTTTGTGAAAATGAATGTGTCATTCAAAACTTTTGGCCACGACTATGTTAACAGTTTAGTGCCAGAAATAAGGGGTTAAATACATGGACAAATAAAAATGTTTCCTGATCTTTCTTATACTGTAGCTCTCAGATATAGGACAGACACTTCAGAACAAACTTCCTTTAGATTTTTTTGGGGGGGATATCCATTGTTCCATGTAGTTGACCTGTTATGCAATTCATTTGTATGGGCTAATAGCAGCAAAGCCAAATAAATCCTTTTTTCATGTATTTTTTTTTATACTTCAAGGGCTCTTAAAATTCTAAATCAAATTGCAAAATGATCCGTGGTATGACCTTCTCTAAATAATTCTATATAGTTTAGCAGAACCCCCCACACAGGGCTTAGACTGTAACAGGTGAAACTGACCAACAAAAACAGAATCCATATGAAGGAAATCCGTCGCAAGTCCCAAATTAGAAAATAACATTTGTTTCTTTCCCTGTAAGCAGTCTATGGACAAGGTATGACAGCAATCCAAGATTTAGTTTCCTTGGCACCGTTTTCAAATGGTAATGTTTTAGCATTTGTGCCACAAATCCCATTCAAGTCATAGTACTTATATTAGCATTTTTATGGCACATTATATCCAAATTATACTAAATTATCAAACATTGATTGCGCAGCTCAACTCATTTACTTAGATGATTTTGACCTGATGCACTAAAAATGCTAATTTAGGTACCATGACTTGCAGGGGAGTTGTGCCACAAATGCTAAAATGAAAGCACGTTTTACAACAAGTGCTTCACAGTGACACAGTCTAATCCTCCAAAGAACAAGCAGAAGCACAGAGGCAAGGAAAAACACCCAGATGGAAGAAACCTTGAGAGGAATCAAACTATGGCAAAAACACTAACAGAACCATCTTTTAAAGCTGCCATCAGCAGTTGAAACAAAATGTAAGCCTCACCAGTTTCGGTAAAAAGCTGAGGAATGGGCATGGAAAAATGCAACCACTCAAATTCATAGAGCTATTGATGCAAGGACTGACCAGCCATGATATTAAAATTATAGTTTAACCATGTTTTGAGGTTATATAAATGTTTACATTTACTTTGTGAACAAACATTGGAGGAAAACAAGATTATATTTTGGGTTCTGATGGGGTACAACAGTTGAACTAAGCTCATAAGGGATTTATAAGTTATATTATTCAAGAATCAATGGGTACATATATTTAAGTCCAAAAATGGATGTAGCAACTGCAGATTGGATGAACTAACCCTTTAAATGGTCAATCTACATGCTTGGGTGAAATTAATCTACAATGGCTGCGTTTATACAGGCAGACCAATTTAGTTTAATGCACAATTACAGTGCATTCAGAAAGTATTCAGACCCCTTGACTTTTTCCACATTTTGTTACATTACAGCCTTATTCTAAAATTGTATGGATCTTTTTTTTCTTCAGCCACTCAGTTAAAAGGCACATGACAGCCCGCTTGGAGTTTACCAAAAGGCACCTAAAGACTCTCAGACCATGAGAAACAAGATTCTCTGGTCTGATGAAACTAAGATTGAACTCTTTGGCCTGAATGCCAAGCATCACGTCTGGAGGAAACCTGGCACAAACCCTACGGTGAAGCATGGTGGTGGCTTCATCATACTGTGGGGATGTTTTTCAGCGGCAGGGACACTAGTCAGGATCGAGGGAAAGAGGAACGGAGCAAAGTACAGAGAGATCCTTGATGAAAACCTGCTCCAGAGCACTGAGGACTTCAGACTGGGGCGAAGGTTCACCTTCCAACAGGACAATGACCCTAAGCACACAGCCAAGACAACGCAGGAGTGGCTTTGGGAGAAGTCTGAATGTCCTTGAGTTGCCCAGCCAGAGCCTGGACTTGAACACGATCTAACATCTCTGGAGAGACCTGAAAATAGCTGTGCAGCGACGCTCCCCATCCAATCTGACAGAGCTTGAGATGATTTGCAGACAAGAATGGGACCCCCCCCCAAAAAAACAACAACTGGGGAATAGTTACAGGGGAGAGGAGGAGGATGAATGAGCTCAAGAAAACCTTGAGTATAATATAACGTCAATCGTTCTATACCTCTCTGAAGTGACAGCATCCACGATAATCCATTGTTTACTTTTGCTACAGCTAGCTTGATTAGATAAACTATCCATTTAATTTAGAGAAATTCCAAGTGTTTAAATTTTTTTACTACACAACCCACTCCACACTTCGTACGGGTGTTTTCATATTTAGCTTGGAACTTCATTGTACTGCTGAAAGGTTAATTTCTAGCATAGAAGACTACTGATAGTGTAGCTGTTTTGTTAACTTTTATTTTGAAGGCTTTATTAAGGCCGAAGTTAATCTTTCGGTTCTTCTGGCGGGATTTGGGTCATACCGAATTAGTCCATGTATTGAAAGTAAAATCATTTATATTAGTTTACAAAGCAACTATTCCAAAACCATTGCACTTTAATTGAAAAATCACAGCAAAAATGCAGGTAGTCTGGAAGAACATTCGTCTGAAAGTTGATTAATGGTCATTAAGATTCTTGAAAAAAAAAAAAAAAAGTTCCATAATGGAGCTTTAAAACGCCTCATGAGCAAAGCACAACCATCGGTCTTTATCATAACCCAAAATATTTGTTTTTTATTACGCCATTGTTTACAAATGACAATGATGTAAACAAACAATGTATAGCTTGGATGTCATGGACTGGTCCTCTCAGTTGGTAGAGCATGTCTCTTACAACACCAGGATAGTTGGTTCAATTCCTAGGACCACTCATATGTAAAATAATGACGCACGAAGCATGCATGACTACGTCGCTGTGGAGAAAAGCGTCTGGTAAATGGCATATATACTGTTAGTCCTTGCACGCAGTCTATGAATTTGAGGGGTTACATTTTACTAGCCCCATCCCTCAGCTGTATGCCAAAACAAGTGACATGGCAGCAGTTTTTCGAATCCCAGAATGTAGCTTCGATTTGTACATTTATGTCATGTAGACACATGCTTGAAAACAAGGACTGGTTCACAAATTTTTGTTTTCTTGAAATTGAACGTAACTTAAACCTATAATAAAACTGATTTGCGTCTTAGCTAACAACTATGTGTGAAAACGCTTATTGTAATTGTCCAGTCAAAATCTCACTTAAAAGTTCAGTTAACAAAATTATTTGGGTAAGAGTTAACTCATCCTATACTCATGTGACCAAAGCATATATTGGAGGGGGGACACCAGACAGTTTCAGAAATGCCTTCCATTTCTTCATAGAGGATGATGAGCTGGCCAATCAGCAGTCTACTTGCTTGAATATTTTTTATGACTGGTAAACGCCCACACCATTCTGTTGTTGAGGTATGCCCACATCATTCTAACACAGGAAAGCTGCTTTTTAACATACTTTTTTTTTTAAACTTCAGGATTTTGGCAATGGGGCCCTTTATCTACTTCCCCAGTCATATGAACTGGAGGATATCATTGTTATATCTGTGTCCAGTATGAAGGAAGTTAAAGGGTGTTTCGCAAGCCAATTCTAACTAGCGTTAACACAATGACTGGACGTCATGGGTATCTGCTAGTTTGTCAATTCCTAAGTAGTAAGTACTTTGATGTACTATTGTCGTAATAGATTTGAATACTCCATCATTATTCTCAATTCACTTGTGTTGAGTCTGATAGCATAACATCAAAAAATCTTTAAACAATAAAAACACCTGAAAACATGGAATTGTCATATGAAATATGCTAAAATAGCCAAAAAGATGTGTCCTTCAAGCAGACATGAACGAAAAGTGTATAATAATTAACTGGCTGAATTTATGTATTTTGGGGGGATTGGCACTAGGTTCTTCTCAGTTGATGATTGGAGGGAGGATCGATGAGGGCCGTCTGTCTGTAGTCAGTCACTGCTACTGTCTGAGCTCACGTAGCAGCCTTCCTCCCCAGTGTGCCCCACAAAGCAGAGACCTGGGGAACACCAGCAACAGAACAAGGTGGTCAGTCAGAACTACACTGTATATGCAAAAGTATGTGGGGGTCCTCCTGCGTTGGACTAGTAACCGGAAGGTTGCAAGTTCAAATCCCCGAGCTGACAAGGTACAAATCTGTCGTTCTGCCCCTGAACAGGCAGTTAACCCACTGTTCCTAGGCCGTCATTGAAAATAAGAATTTGTTCTTAACTGACTTGCCTCGTTAAATAAAGGTTAAAACATTTTTTTAAAAATTAAAACCAATGTGGACACCCCTTCAAATGAGTGAATTTGGATATTTCAGCCACACCGTTGCTGACAGGTGTATACAATTGAGCACACAGCCATGCAATTGCTATAGTCAAACATTGGCAGTAGAATGGCCTTACTGAAGAGCTAAGTGACTTTCACCGTGGCACCGTCATAGGATGCCACCTTTCCAACAAGTCAGTTCATCAAATTTCTACCTTGCTAGAGCTTCCCCAGTCAACTGTAACTGCAGTTATTGTGAAGTGGAAACATCTAGGAGCAACAACGGCTCAGCCGCGAATTGGTAGGCTACACAAGCCCACAGAACAGGACCACTGAGTGCTGAAGCGCGTAAAAATTGTCTGTCCTTGGTTGCAACACTTACTACTGAGTTCCAAACTGCCTCTGGAAGCAACGTCAGCACAAGCCCTGTTCATCGGGAGTTTCCTGATATGGGTTTCCATGGCCGAGAAGCCGCACACATAAGCCTAAGATCCCCATGTGCAATGCCAAGCATCGGCAGGAGTGGTGTAAACCTGGCCGGTTTTTCATGGTCCAGACTAGGCACCTTACATCCAGTGAAGGGAAGTCAACGCTACAGCATATGCCAGGAGAACGCTACCTGCCCAAATGGCGTCTTTCTTTTACCCCAACACAGTTAATCCTAAACCACGCCCCGTTAATCAGAGGGGCGTTCTACTACGCTTCCATTGGCTAGCTAGAGTTCTCTCACTCACAGGCGATCAGAGCAGAGACAGTGACCTTCCAAGGTAAGGATGGAAAGTGTAATTTAACAAATTAGCTGCCTACCATAATGCAAGCCTATTATCATCATCATGTTTGGTAACATTTGCCCATGTATTTATTTTCAGAGTTTGAATGAGTTGTAAAAATGTCAGAGAACTCTTGTGAATTCCCTCTATTGAAGGTCAGCTAAGTTAACGTAGGCTACTTAACGTTACTAGCTCTGTATTTGAAGTTATAATATCATTAGTAGACTATTATCAGGTAAAAACATTCTAATTATTCATAATTTCTCAAATATTTATTCGCTAATCATTCAGTCGAACACTATGCTACAGCCATTGAATCTGTCTGAGCGTTAGGTGACGTTAATGGCTAGCTCGGTCCACGACATTATGTTATTACATTTTTCAATCTTGAAATACAAGGGAAAATGTTATTAATCAGTGACAAATTTCGTGCCGCGATATTCACTTCCGATCTTGGAGACCTCTCAAAGAATTGTAGGATTCTTTGAGCCTTTCCAGAAGAGTAGAGGCTGTTATAACAGCAAAGGGGGGGGACACCAACTCCATATTAATGCCCATGAGTTTGGAATGCGATGTTTGACATGTCCACATACTTTGAAAATGTAGAGTATTTTGTTCTCTCTATGGCAAATTTTTATTTCACCTTTATTTAACCAGGTAGGCCAGTTGAGAACAAGTTCTCATTTAAAACTGCGACCTGGCCAAGATAAAGCAAAGCGACAAAAACAACACAGAGCAACACAAACAAATGTATAGTTAATAACACAATAGAAAAATATATGTACAGTGGGGGCAAATGTAGAAGAGTAGGGAGGTAAGGCAATAGGCCATAGAGGCGAAACAATTACAATTTAGCTTTAACACTTGAGTGATAGATGTGCAGATGATGATGTCAAAGTAGAGATTTTGGGTTGCAAAAGAGCAAGAGGGTAAGTAATAATATGGGGATGAGGAAGTTGAGTGTGCTATTTACAGATTGGTTGTGTACAGGTAAACTGCTCTGACAGTTGTTGCTTAAAGTTAGAGAGGGAGATATAAGACTCTAGCGTCTGTGATTGTTGCAATTCGTTCCAGTCATTGGCAGCAGAGAACTGGAAGGAAAGGCGGCCAAAGCAAGTGTTGGCTTTGGGGATGACCAGTGAAATATACAGTTGAAGTCGGAAGATAACATAACCTTTAGCCAAATACATGTAAACTCAGTTTCACAATTCCTGACATTTAATCCTAGTAAAAATTCCCTGTCATAGGATCACCACTTTATTTTAAGAATGTGAAATGTCTGAATAATAGCAGAGATAAGGATTTATAACTTCCTGACTGATGTCTTGAGATGTTGCTTCAATATATCCACATAATTTTCCAACCTCATGATGCCATCTATTTTGTGAAGTGCACCAGTCCCTCCTGCAGCAAAGCACTCCCACAACATGATGCTGCCACCCCCGTGCTTCACGGTTGGGATGGTGTTCTTCAGCTTGCAAGCCTCCCCTTTTTCCTCCTAACATAACAATGGTCATTATGACCAAACAGTTCTATTTTTTTGTTTCATCAGACCAGAGGATATTTCTCCAAAAAGTACGATCTTTGTACCCATGTGGAGATGCAAACCGTAGTCTGGCACATTTTATGGCGGTTTTGGAGTAGGGGCTTCTTCTGTGCTGAGTGGCCTTTCAGGTTATGTCAATATAGGACTTGTTTTACTGTGGATACAGATATTGTTGTACCGGTTTCCTCCAGCATCTTCACAAGGTAATTTGTTGTTCTGGGATTGATTTGCACTTTTCACACCAGAAAGCGCAGCAGTCATAGGTGTTTATACTTCCGTGCTATTGTTTGTACAGATGAACATGGTACGTTCAGGTGTTTGGAAATTTCTCCCAAGGATGAACAAGACTTTCTGAGGTCAAAGAGGAGCAAAAAGGCAAGCAAAGAGGCACTGAGTTTGAAGGTAGGCCTTGAAATACATCCACAGGTACACCTCCAATTGACTCAAATGGTGTCAATTAGCATATCAGAAGCTTCTAATGCCATGACATTATTTTCTGGAATTTTCCAAGCTCTTTAAAAAAGGCACAGTCAACTTAGCGTATGTAAACTTCTGACCCACTGGAATTATGATACAGTGAATTATAAGTGAAATTATCTGTCTGTAAATAATTGTTGGAAAAATTACTTGTGTCATGCACAAAGTAGATGTCCTAACCGACTTGCCAAAACTATGTTTTGTTAACAAGAAATTTGTGCAGTGGTTGAAAAACAAGTTAATGACTGCCACCTAAGTGTATGTAAACTTCAACTGCACCTGCTGGAGCGCGTGCTACAGGTGGGTGTTGCTATGACCAGTGAGCTAAGATAAGGTGAGGCTTTACCTAGCAAAGACTTATAGTTGACCTGGAGCAAGTGGGTTTGGCGATTAATATGTAGTGAGGGCCAGCCAACGAGAGCATAAAGGTCACAGTGGTGGGTAGTATATGGGGCTTGTGACAAAACGGATGGCTCTGTGATAGACTACGTCCAATTTGCTGAGAAGAGTGTTGGAGGCTATTTTGTAAATGACATCGCCGAAATCAAGGATCGGTAGGATAGTCAGTTTTACGAGGGTATGTTTTGGCAGCCATGAGTGAAGGAGGCTTTGTTGTGAAATAGGAAGCCGATTCTAGATTTAATTTTGGATTGGAGATGCTTAATGCGAGTCTGGAAGGAGAGTTTACAGTCTAACCAGACACCTAGTTATTTGAAGCTGTCCACATATTCTAAGTCAGAACCGTCCAGAGTAGTGATGCTAGTTGGGCAGCAATCGGTTGAAGAGCACGCACTTAGTTTTATTTATGCATTTAAAAGCAGTTGGAGGCCACGGAAGGAGTGTTGTATGGCATCGAAGCTCATCTGGAGGTTTGTTAAGTGTCCAAAGAAGGGCCAGATGTAAACAGAATGGTGTCGTCTGCGTAGAGGTGGATCAGAGAATCACCAGCTGCAAGAGCGACATCATTTATATACACAGAGAAAAGAGTCAGCCCGAAAATTGAACCTTGTGGCACCCCCATAGAGACTGCCAGAGGTCCGGGCAACAGGCCCTCCGATTTGACACACTGAACTCTGAGAAGTACTTGGTGAGCCAGGCGAGGCAGTCATTTGAGAAACAAAGGCTATGGAGTCTGCCGATAAAAATGTGGTGATTGACAGGGTCGAAAGCCTTGGCCAGGTCGATGAAGATGGCTGCACAGCACTGTCTTTTATCGATGGCAGTTATGATATCGTTTAGTACCTTGAGCGTGGCTGAGGTGCACCAATGACCAGCTCGGAAACCAGATTGCATAGCGGAGAAGGTACGGTGGGATTCTAAATGGTCGGTGATCTGTTTGTTAACTTGGCTTCTGAAGATTTTAGAAAGGCAGGGCTGGATGGATATAGGTCTATAACAGTTTGGGTCTATTTGAAGAAGGGGATGACCGCGGCAGCTTTCCAATCTTTGGGGATCTCAGACGATACGAAAGAGGTTGAACAGGCTAGTAATATAGGGGTTGCAACAATTTTGGCATTTAATTTTAGAAAGAGAAGAGTCCAGATTGTGTAGGCCAGCTGATTTGTAGGGATCCAGATTTTTCAGCTCTTTCAGAACATCAGCTGTCTGGATTTGTGAAGGAGAAGCTGCTGCAGGGGGTGCAGAGCTGTTGGCCGGGGTAGGGGTAGCCAGATGGAAAGCATGGCCAGCCATAGAAAAATGCTTATTGAAACTATCGATTATCGTGGATTTATCGGTGGTGACACTGTTTCCTATCCTCAGTGCAGTGGGCAGCTGGGAGGAGGTGCTCTTATTCTCCATGGACTTTACAGTGTCCCAGAACGTTTTGGAATTAGTGCAACAGGATGCAAATTTCTGTTTGAAAAAGCTAGCCTTTGCTTTCCTAACTGACTGAGTATATTTGTTCCTGTCTTCCCTGAGACGTTGCATATCGTGGGGGCGTGAAAGCATTACTGGAGCCTCCTTGTCATTTTAAGTAGCTTCATAAAATGATAGAAAGCAAGTGAAGCTAGTTAAAAGGTTAAATAAATACATTTTAAAAAGTGAAAGAGTTTTGCGGCGGTAGCTACAGCAGGGAGAACAAGTATTTGATACATTGTGATTTTGCAGGTTTTCCTACTTACAAAGCATGTAGAGGTCTGTCATTTTTATCATAGGCACACTTCAACTGTGAGAGACGGAATCTAAAACAAAAATCCAGAAAATCACATTGTATGATTTTTAAGTAATTAATTTGCATTTTATTGCATGACATAAGTATTTGATACATCAGAAAAGCAGAACTTAATATTTGGTACAGAAACCTTTGTTTGCAATTACAGAGATCATACATTTCCTGTAGTTCTTGACCAGGTTTGTACACACTGCAGCAGGGATTTTGGCCCACTCCTCCATACAGACCTTCTCCAGATCCTTCAGGTTTCGGGGCTGTCGCTGGGCAATACAGACTTTCAGCTCCCTCCAAAGATTTTCTATTGGGTTCAGGCCTGGAGACTGGCTAGGCCACTCCAGGACCTTGAGATGCTTCTTACGGAGCCACTCAGTTGCCCTGGCTGTGTGTTTCGGGTCCTTGTCATGCTGGAAGACCCAGCCACGACCCATCTTCAATGCTCTTACTGAGGGAAGGAGGTTGTTGGCCAAGATCTCGCGACACATGACCCCATCCATCCTCCCCTCATTACGGTGCAGTCATCCTGTCCCCTTTGCATAAAAGCATCCCCAAAGAATGATGTTTCCACCTCCATGCTTCACGGTTGGGATGGTGTTTCTTGGGGTTGTATTCATCCTTCTTCCTCCAAACACGGCGAGTGTAGTTTAGACCAAAAAGCTCTATTTTTTTCTCAGTAGACCACATGACCTTCTCCCATTCCTCCTCTGGATCATCCAGATGGTCATTGGCAAACTTCAGGATGGGCTTGGACATGCACTGGCTTGAGCAGGGGGACCTAGCGTGCACTGCAGGATTTTAATCCATGACCGCGTAATGTGTTTCTAATGATTTTCTTTGAGACTGTGGTCCCAGCTCTCTTCAGGTCATTGACCAGGTTCTGCTGTGTAGTTCTGGGCTGATCCCTCACCTTCCTCATGATCATTGATACCCCAGGAGGTGAGATCTTGCATGGAGCCCCAGACCGAGGGTGATTGACCGTCATCTTGAACTTCTTCCATTTTCTAATAATTGCACCAACAGTTGTTGCCTTCTCACCAAGCTGCTTGCCTATTGTCCTGTAGCCCATCCCAGCCTTGTGCAGGTCTACAATTTTATCTCTGATGTCCTTACACAACTCTCTGGTCTTGGCCATTGTGGAGACGTTAGAGTCTGTTTGATTGAGTGTGTGGACAGGTGTCTTTATACAGGTAACGAGTTCAAACAGGTGCAGTTAATACAGGTAATGAATGGAGAACAGGAGGGATTCTTAAAGAAAAACTAACAGGTCTGTGAGAGCCAGAATTCTTACTGGTTGGTAGGTGATCAAATACTAATGTCATACAATAAAATGAAAATGAATTACTTAAAAATCATACAATGTGATTATCTGGATTTTTGTTTTAGATTCCGTCTCTCACAGTTGAAGTGTACCTATGATAAAAATGACAGACCTCTACATGCTTTGTAAGTAGGAAAACCTGCAAAATCAGCAGTGTATCAAATACTTGTTCTCCCCACTGTAACTGACTGCAAATAACTCTAGCTTCTGGAATTTAGTGCAAATGGTTCTAAAATCTTACCATTTGAAGTCTTCTTTTCATCTTCCTCAAATCGGTCGAAATCCAAACTAACAAAAGCACTCTGAGGACATCACAATTCACCTTAATCAATATTCATTATGAATAAACAAGGCATGACATCTACTAGAACATTCTGTTACTGTAAGCAAAACTCTGACAACTCCTCATCTGAAAGGCCATGTCTTGTATTTTTTAGTTCTCAAATGCCAAAAGGACAAAATATCCAAAGTATGTTTACCTACAGGTATTGCTAGCTGTACAAAGGAGGTTAGGAGATAAACATACTATATTTTTCCCTCTAATGAAAAGCACTACCTTTTGCTTGAGGAGCATCTTCCAGTCTCCCCTCTCCTGTTTGACGAGCCTGATGACTGGCTCATTGCACTTCATCTCCCAGGAGCACCTCTCTGCGGTGATGTTACTGTGGAGCTCCAGGTCAGCGCGATAAGGCCTGTCATTCACACACGCACTATAGGCAATAGTTAGAGATGTAATCTCAAATTAAATGCTTCTCTCATTTGTGATGCAGGGAATTACAGCCCCAATGTTGACTTCATCCTGTACACACAATATTACCTTGCACTGGGAGTCATTTAAAAAAAAAGAAGAGATTTTACATAGAATAGAAACATTAACAGCTCAGCACTTGCCTCAAGCTACTTAAGATTTGTTTAATTTAAAACATTTTTTATGTCCAGGTGGTTGAAAGGACACATGACAGACCTGTACACCACTCTGTCAGGGAAGAATTCACATCTCTGATCCACTGGTTCTCTGAGCTTTATGTTCAGTGTGACTGTGTCATCTCTCTGGAACCACTTGATCTGTGGATGGAAACTGAAAAAGACTAACTAAATGTAAATCTGCGATGGATTAGTGTCAGTTCAGTCAATTCATATATTTATTAAGTAAACTGCTTTAAAAAAAATTGAATTAACCCCATGCAACACTAATGCGCAATACGTAAATAGAAAATCAGCTTAATTTGACTATTCAGAAATATAAGGGATACGTGTACCTCAAATACCTTTTTGGTGCATCCACATCAACCTTGACAACACTGATGACTTTCTCACCGTTGACTTGCTTCTCATCGATCAAATGACCTGAATAAGACAAATCAAACTTTGTCACATGCGCCGAATACAACAAGTGTAGACCTTCCCGTGAAATGCTTAATTACAAGCCCTTAACCAACAGTGCAGTTCAAGAAGAGTTAAGAAAATATTTACCAAATTTTATTTTTTTATAAAAACACAATAACGAGGCTATATACAGAGGGTACCTGTACCGAGTCAGTGTGCGGGGGTACAGCTTAGAGGTCATTTGTACATGTAGGTAGGGGTGAAGTGACAATGCATAGATAATAAACAGCAGGTTTATTGGAGGGGGGGGGGTCAATGTAATAGTATGGTGGCCATTTGATTAATTGTTCAGCAGTCTTATGGCTTGAGGGTAGAAGCTGTTAAGGAGCTTTTTGGTCCTAGACTTGGTGCTCTGGTTCCCGCTTGCCGTGCAGTAGCAGAGAAAACAGTCTATGACTTGGGTAACTGGAGTCTCTGAAAATGTTATGGGCTTTCCTCTAACACGCCCATTATATAGGTCCTGGATTGCAGGAAGCTTGGCCCCAGTGATGTACTGGGTCGTCCGCACTACCCTCTGTAGCGCCTTACGGTCAGATGCTGAGCAGTTGCCATACCAGGTAGTGATGCAACCGGTCAGGATGCTCTCGATGGTGCAGCTGTAGAACTATGAAGATGTGGGGACCCTTGACATATTTTTCAGTCTCCTGATGGGGAAAAGGTTTTGTTGTGCCCTCTTCACGACTGCATTGGTGTGTTTGGACCATGATAGATTGTTGGTGATGTGGACACCAAGGAACTTGATACTCCCGACCTGCTCCACTACAGCCCCGTTGATGTTAATAGGGGCCTGTTCGGCCCGCCTTTTCCTGTAGTCCACGATCAGTTCCTTTTGTCTTGCTCACATTGAGGGAGAGGTTGTTATGCTGAGGGAGAAGTGGTTGTCTGACCTCCTCCCTATAGGCTGCCTCATCGTTGTCGGTGATCAGGCCTACCACTTGAGTCTTCAGCAAACTTAATGATGGTGTTGGAGTGGTGTTTGGCCACCCAGTTGTGGGTGAACAGGTAGTACAGGAGGGGACTAAGTACACATCCCTGAGGGGCCCCAGTGTTGAGGATCAGCATGGCAGACGTGTCGTTGCCTACCCTTACCACCTGGGGGCTGCCTGTCAGGAAGTCCAAGATCCAGTTGCAGAGGGAGGTGTTTAGCTCCATGGTCCTTCGTTTAGTGATGAGCTTTGTGGGTGTAACCGGAGTGAAATGGCTAGCTAGTTAGCAGGGTGCGCGCTAATAGTGTTTCGGTGACGTCACTCGCTCCGAGACCTTGAAGTAGTTGTTCCCCTTGCTCTGCAAGGGCCCCGGCTTTTGTGGAGCAATGGGTAACGATGTGTCAAGGGTGGCTGTTGTCAATGTGTGCAGAGGGTCCCTGGTTCAAGTCCAGGTAGGGGTGAGGAGAGGGACAGAAGCTATACTGTTACATGGGCACTGTGGTGTTGAACACTGAGCTGTAGTCAATGAACAGCATTCTCACATAGGTGTTCCTTTTGTCCTGGTGGGAAAGGTCAGTGTGGAGTGCGATTGAGATTGCCTCATCTGTGGATCTGTTGGGGTGGTATGCAAATTGGAGTGGGTCTAGGGTATCCGGGAGGATGCTGTTGATGTAAGCCATGACCAGACTTTAAAAGCACTTCATGGCTACCGACGTGAGTGCTACGGGGTGGTAATCATTTTGGCAGGTTACCTTCGCTTCCTTGGGCACAGGGACTATGGTGGTCTGCTTGAAACATGTAGGTATTACAGAGTCAGTCAGGAAGAGGTTGACAATGTCAGTGAAGACTCTTGCCAGTTGGTCTGTGCATGATTTGAGTACACGTCCTGGTAATCCATCTGGTTCCGTGGCTTTGTGAATGTTGACCTGTCTAAAAGTCTTGCTCACAGGCTACCGAGAGCGTTATTACCCAGAACAGCTGGTGCTCTCGTGCATGTTTCAGTGTTGCTTGCCTCGAATCGAGCATAAAAGGCATTTAGCTTGTTTGGTTGGCTCGCGTTATTGGGCAGCTCGCGTCTGGGTTTCCCTTTATAGTCCGCAATAGTTTTCGAGCCCTGCCACATCCGACGAGCGTCAGAGCCGGTGTAGTAGGATTCAATCTTAATCCTGTAGTGAGGCTTTACTTGTTTGATGGGTAGTCTGAGGGCATAGCGGGATTTCTTATAGGCATCCGGATTAATGTCCCACTCCTCGAAAGCAGCAGCTCTAGCCTTTAGCTCGATGCGGATGTTGCCTGTAATCCATGGCTTCTGGTTGGGATATGTACGTACGGTCACTGTGGGGACGATGTCATAAATGCACTTATTGATGAAGCCGACAACTGAGGTGGAAAATTCCTCAATGCCATTGGATGAATCCCAGAACATATTCCAGTCTGTGCAATCAAAACAGTCCTGTAGCGTAGCATCCGCGTCATCTGACCACTTCCGTATTGAGCGAGTCACTGGTACTTCCAGCTTTAGTTGTTGCTTGTAAGCAGGAGGATATAATTATAGTCAGATTTGCCAAATGGAAGGTGGGGGAGAGCTTTGTATGCATCTCTGTGTGTGGAGTAAAGGTGGTCTAGAGTTTTTTTCCTCTGGTTGCACATGTGACATGCTTGGAGTAGTATGAAGAGCCAGCCTTATGGAGGTACAATGGTGAATGGCATATTAGACTACTCAAAATATTTGAGTCTTTATACATCTTTGTTGATTATTATCAACTTCTGTTTTCAACAATAGCGAACGTCATGGTTCAGTCAGACATACAGTAAATGTACTTTTTGTACATTGTTGATCACTATCAAACTAAAATAGTTTTCCTACCATTTTCAATGGGGCGGGGAACTGCAGAAATCCAGTCTTTGGGGGTGAATCCTTGTAGAGCTGTATGCCTGCATGACAACACAAGTCTTGTGAACATCACATGTTGAAGTGAGATCAATGCAACACTAGCCATTGATCCCATTTAGAGCACTCAGCACAGTTGTAAGCCTAAGAACACTAGCTAAATCAACATTTTTTCCACATCATGTCAATGAAATTATGTTGAACCAATGTGTAATAGACGTTAAATTGAGGTCTGTGGCCAGTGGGATATCACGGGTCGGGTGCAGAGCTGCACTGTATAGTGAAAGAATCAAACAGAAAATGTATTTTTATTGACCGACTGCATCAAAGAAAAACAATACTAAGAACAGTAAGCGAGCAGCAAGGAAGAAGCCCCTGTTTCCCAGTGAAAATGAAGAACACCAACCTCCGTGTTTGTGTGGCGCCTTGGAGGTTAGCTATGAGGCTCCTCCACTGCTCCATTTTGGGGTCGTTGTGCTCAGTTGTTGGGGCAGGTAAC
This sequence comes from Oncorhynchus tshawytscha, assembly GCF_018296145.1. Lineage (NCBI taxonomy): Eukaryota > Metazoa > Chordata > Actinopteri > Salmoniformes > Salmonidae > Oncorhynchus > Oncorhynchus tshawytscha. The sequence goes on along the minus strand of NC_056447.1, from coordinate 44,637,052 downwards.
TGTGGCTCGCTAGTTGATGGGAGTGGGGCAAATATCTGAGCTTCGCTAGGTGTTGGGAGAGGGGCAAATATCTGAGCTTCGCTAGGTGTTGGGAGAGGGGAAGGTATCTGGGTCCTGCCCATGAGTGTTGGTAGTTGAGCCTCGCTCGGATCAGGAACTGCTGCGAATGGGGCCTCCTGTGGCTTGGGCGAGAGCTGGGACGGGTATATAAAGACATCGTTCATCCGAGGCTGGGGTGCATGAGCAAAGACTTTCTGGTCCATCTGGTGCAGATCTGCTGAGGCCTTCATATGGCACTGGGACAAGTCTGTCTGGGCATGAAGCACAGACGTTTGGGTCTGGGGCTGGTCTACAGAAACCTCCTGGCCACAGTGTAAGCGCTCGACACCTGCCCTCATCCTGTGGACCAGGGCCTCCTCTGCAGCCTGCACCTTGTCCTCCAAGGTCACCCCAGAGCCATCCGGCCTAACAAACAAACAAAGCAGACGAGTCACGACACACAATCGTAATAGGTTGGTAATGCAGTGCTCTCATTAAGTACTGAGGATTTTAAAAAATGTAGGATTGACCGCCATGTCCTATCTGATGTAACTCCCATATCTGCACACAGCCCCTGGTGTAGCAGCATCCATTTTAACATGCTGTATTACATTGCGCCGTATTATAAGTAGAGAATGCTGTTGGATGTCAGTGTACAGTGTCTTGTGTTATGGAGGTCCCATGGTGCACGAAAGCCTGGTTACCCATGGGCATAGAGGACTGAACTCACACTGTGGTGAGCGGGGCATCCCCAGCACTGGCTCCAGGCCCAGCCCACTGGCAGAGCTCATTCAGCAGGTCCAGGTGCTGAGGGTTGCTGGTGCCCATCCCCGTGCTCAGGATCTCAGCGTGGACGTTGTATTCATTTATGAAGGTCTTCAGGCCTGGTAGTCGTGTCATCCGCACCTGAGAACAAAGCACATTTTTAAATTTTAGAAATTTTGCAGACACTCTTATCCAGAGCCATTTACTGGAGCAATTAGGGTTAAATGCCTTGCACACAGATTTTACACCTAGTCGGCTCTAGGATTCGAACCAGCAACCTTTCGTTTACTGGCCTAACGCTCTTAACCGCTAGGCTACCTGCCGCACAAGGATTAAGTGTTTGTGTTGAAGATTTGTTGAAATTCAGCTGTCTGTAGTTGTAGTAGAAGAACCTACCATGGGATCTACAAAGACGGTGTTTCCCAAACACAGAACAACCTTGGCTTGGTGCTGCAGGCCTTTGATCTTCTGACTGATGGCCCTGGTGACCTGAAACCACACCATTAGAATAACGTCATTGTAACTTGTTGTTCTAGAGTCATTAGTTATACACTTTGAAAAAGTAAAGGTCCAACAATAGCAATTGGCATTCACAATATGAGTCTCAGCAATCACATTCCACCACGACCAGAAATGAATCTATTCCACCACGCCCAGAAATCTGTTCCTTTTATTCTCTGTTCCCAACGCACTAGACGACCAGTTCTTATAGCCTTCAGCCATAACCTTTTCCTACTTCTCCTCTGGTGATGTAGAGGTTAACCCAGACCCTGTAGCCCCCAGTTCCACTCCTATTCCCCAGGCGCCATCATTTGTTGACTTCTGTAACCGTAAAAGCCTTGGTTTCATGCATGTTAACAACAGAAGCCTCCTCTATAAGTTTGTTTTATTCACTGCTTTAGCACACTCCACCAACCCTGAGGTCCTAGCAGTGTCTGAATCCTGGCTTAGGAAGGCCACCAAAAATTCAGAAATTTCCATCCAACTACAACATTTTTTTTCACAACACAATATGTGAAATAATTGCCCCCCCATTTATCTTCGGAGTTCGTACTGTTAGGTGACCTAAACTGGGATATGCTTAACACCCCGGCCATCCTACAATCAAATCATCAAGGAACCTACCAGGTACAACCCTAAATCCGTAAACACGGGCACGTTCATAGATATCATCCTGACCAACTTGCCCTCTAAATACACCTCTGCTGTATTCAACCAGGATCTCAGTGATCACTGCTTCAATTGCCTGCGTCCGTAATGGGTCCGCGGGCAACAACCACACCTCATCACTGTCAAACGCTCCCTAAAACACTTCAGCGAGCAGGCCTTTCTGATCTAAGTGGCCCAGGTATCCTGGAAGGATATTGACCTCATCTCATCAGTAGAGGATGTCTGGTTATTCTTTAAAAGTGCTTTGCTCACCACCTTAAAAAAGCATGCCCTGTTCAAAAAATGTTGAACTAAGAACACTTATAGCCCATGGTTCACTCCAGACTTGACCAGAACAAAAACATCCTGTGGCGTACTGCATTAGCATCGATTTCAATAAGCATTTTTCTACGGCTGGCCATGCTTTCCACCTAGCTACCCCTACCCCAGACAACAGCTCTGCACCCCCCACAGCAACTTGCCCAAGCCTCCCACACTTCTCCTTCACCCAAATCCAGATAGCTGATGTTCTGAAAGAGCTGCAAAATCTGGACCCCTACAAATCAGCTAGGCTAGACAATCTGGACCCTCTCTAAATTGTTGCAACCCCTATTACTAGCCTGTTCAACCTCTCATTCGTATTGTCACAGATCCCTAAAGATTGGAAAGACGCACGGTCATCCCCCTCTTCAAAGGGGAAGACACTCTAGACTAGAGGTCGACCGATTATGATTTTTCAACGCCGATACAGATTGGAGGACCAAAAAAGCCGATACCGATTAAAATCGTCCGATTTCTTTTTCAATTTATTTGTAATAATGACAATTACAACAATACTAAATGAACACTTATTTTAACTTAATATAATCCATCAATAAAATCAATTTAGCCTCAAGTAAATAATGGAACATGTTCAATTTGGTTTAAATAATGCAAAAACAAAGTGTTGGAGAAGAAAATAAAAGCGCAATATGTGCTATGTAAGAAAGCTAACGTTTCAGTTCCTTGCTCAGAACATGAGAACATATGAAAGCTGGTGGTTCCTTTTAACATGAGTCTTCAATATTCCCAGGTAAGAAGTTTTAGGTTGTAACATGAGTCTTCAATATTCCCAGGTAAGAAGTTTTAGGTTGTAGTTATTATAGGAATTATAGGACTCTGTCTCTATACCATTTTAACTAGTATTTCATTAACCTTTGACTATTGGATGTTCTTATAGGCACTTTACTAGTTATTGCCAGTGTAAAATCAGTATGCCCCTGAGCTTAACCGTCCCTCCATCATTGAAAATAAGAATGTGTTCTCAACTGACTTGCCTAGTTAAATAAAGTGTGTGTGTGTATATATATATATATATATATATATATATATATATATATATATATATATAGTTTAAAAAATATATATATATATTTTTTAATTGTCACCATTGTTATGAAAACTTGAAATCGTCCCTAATTAAATCGGCCATTCCGATTAATCGGTTGACCTCTACTCTAGACCCAAACTGTTACAGACCTATATCTATCTTACCCTGTCTTTCTAAAGACTTTGAAAGCCAAATTAACAAACAGATGACCTACCATTTAGAATCCCACCGTACCTTCTCTGCTAGGCTATCTGGTTTCCGAGCTGGTCATTGGTGCACCTCAGCCACGCTCAAGGTACTAAACGATATAACTGCCATCGATAAAAGACAGTGCTGTGCAGCCATCTTCGTCAACCTGGTCAAGGCTTTCGACTCTGTCAATCACCGCATTCTTATCGGCAGACACAACAGCCTTGGTTTCTCAAATGACTGCCATGCCTGGTTCACCAACTACTTCTCAGATAGAATTCAGTGTCAAATCGGAGGGCCTGTTGTCCGAACCTCTGGCAGTCTCTGGGGGTTCTACAGGGTTCAATTCTCGGGCCGACTCTCTTCTCTGTATATATCTACGTCGCTCTTGCTGCTGGTGATTCTCTGATCCACCTCTGTATACATCTGTCCCTTTGGACATTGTGTTAACAAACCTCCAGACAAGCTTTGATGCCATACAACACTCCTTCCATGTCCTCCAACTGCTCTTAAATGCAAGTAAAACTAAATGCATGCTCTTCAACCGACCGCTGCTCGCACCCGCCCGCCCGTCTAGCATCACTACTCTGGACTGTTTGGACTTGTGGAACACTATAAATACCTAGGTGTCTGGCTAGACTGTAAACTCTCCTTTCAGACTCACATTAAGCATCTCCAATCCAAAATCTATAAATCGGCTTCCTATTTCTCAACAAAGCCTCCTTCACTTATGCTGCTAAACATACCCTCGTAAAACTGATCCTTGACTTCGGCGATGTCATATGCAAAATAGCCTCCAACACACTACACGGTCTTTGCTAGGTAAAGCCCCGCCTTATCTCAACTCACTGGTCACAATAGCAACACCCACTCATAGCACGCGTTCCAGGCGGTATATTTCACTGGTCATCCCCAAAGCCAACTCCCCCTTTGGCCGCCTTTCCTTCCAGTTCTCTGCTGCCAATGATTGGAACGAATTGCAAAAATCACTGAAGCATCAGCTGTCAGAGTAGGTTACAAATCAATGCACCTGTACACAGCCCACCCACCCACCTCATCCCCATATTGCTATTTACTTTTTTGCTCCTTTGCACCCCAGTATTTCTACTTTCACATATTCTGCCACTATGGCCTATTTATTTCCTTACCTCTAATCTTACTACATTTTCACACTTTATATAGGTTTATCTATTGTGTTATTTGACTGTACATTTGTTCATCCATGTGTAACTCTGTGTTGTTTGTGTCACAAGGGCTTTGCATTATCTTGGCCAGGTCAGTTGTAAATGAGAACTTGTTCTCAACTGGCCTACCTGGTTAAATAATAGTGAAACATATATTTTTTTTAATTAAAAAAAACTCAACACATAATTGTAGCTTCTGTAACATAGTTCATGGTCATTGGTTCTAATAATTTAAATGTTCTATTGCTAAAGATAAGCTCCCAAAAAGTGAGTGAGAAAGAGCCCAGTGAGTGTAGCCTGGTGTAAGAGACCTTGGGGTTCCATTTGACCTCAGCGTCGATGGGCATTGCCCTGCAGACGATGATTTCCAAAGCCTGAGGCGGCAGTGTGTGGAACTGGGCCGGCAGCTGCAGCAGCTGGTGGGATTTCACCTCCTGCTCACGCCCCTCATCCAGGAAAAGAGCCCTCACGCTGCAGAACATCCACTCACGCTTGTCCGGCACCAAAGTCACCCGCACCCTGCAAGACAGGTAGGAGAGGAGCAGTGGGAGGAGTTGTTAAGGAATGTGAGGTAGAGTGGTATTGGGTTGATATGTGACAAAAGCATGACCCACCCAGAGGATTTGGACTACACTTCACTGCATGTAACCATTACTTGGCTTGTTGTTTAAACCTGCTTCATGGCCATATAACATACATCATCAGTTATGGAAGTGACTGAATTAATGTTGTTTGTTTTCTGACCTGTGGTAGACCTCATCCTCTTGTACTCCGTACAGCCCTCCCTCCAGAACCTCCTTAGCACCCAGCTTCTCAGCGGCGTAGTATGTAGTCATTGCTGCTGCCAGGCTCTCATAACGGTCCTCCTTCTTACTCACAATGCGTCCGTAGTAGACGGAAGCAGTCTTGATGAACAAGGGCAGAACCTTTCAAACGTAAGAGTGAAAAAAATATATATATTCATTTCAATACATTCGGATAGCATACACCCCCGAAACAAGTGTTATCATATAATATGCTGACTCACCACAATAGTTCCAGAGTCTGGTTGCAGTGGCTGGTCTGTTATGGGGCTGATGCTGTGTCGATAAGAACAAACACTGCTGTCCCTGCAATACAGCAAGAGTCACATTAAGCACTACATAAAGAATATCAGGTGCCACCTATTGCTGCTGTGCCCTTGAGCAAAGCAATGAATTACATAACTATAAAGTTCTATTCTTAAGTGCATAGAACAAGTACCCAAATTCAAGGTTCAGCTCATGTCTGAGTATTGTAACATGCACAACAGCAAATCAAATCTAGCTTTATTGTCCCATGAAGAAATGCTCTTGACAGAGTATTGTCTGCATCTCAGCTGCACTGACCTGCAGAAGCCAAAGCTCTTGAGGTATCTGCACAGAGGCTTGTCTGACTTCTGTTCCTCCTTGGCCCGCAGGACTCCCTGGGCGAAGTGCAGCAGCTCTGGAGGCAGCGAGGCCTCAGTACGCTTTAGGTAGCGCAGGACCCCGATTACGTGACGGGCATTCCTCTCAGATAGCAGCAACACTGACTTGGCAGGGTGAGACGTGCTCTCTGCAGCACGCTCCTGTCAATCACAGAATCCAATATGAAAAGGAATTCACAAAGTAGACTATCCTCATACAGTCAAAGAAGATACACTTACACAGGTGCCATCTGAATAAATGATGTAAAAGGAGACCACTCAGGGCCATCTTCTGACTTGAGATCTGCCCGCTAAACTAGACGTCTCCCAGAAAAAGTCAGAGCTGTGCACGCTTATCTCAGCTCTGAATCCAGGACTGAGCAAGAACATATTAGTTTGTCCTAACGTTACCTTGTCTGAAAGGTTCTGGAAGTTCTGGGACATGCAAAACAGACGGCTGCCAAACAGCTTAGGTGAGCTTGGGAAGCCGTAGTGCACAACACACGTTGCATCACAGATACCCAAAGACTTCATACACTCATTGGTGGTGACTGGTAGACAGAAAGACAAGGAAAGAAAAACAGGTCAGATTGGACAAAGGGCAAATTGGAGAAAAAAATAGAGACAAGCTTACTTTCAATCAAGCAAACTGAGCTGACCTGGCAGACTATGCCATAAAATGGAAAGATGTATGATATTTTTTATTCATTGCAACTGTCAACTCCTAAGAAAATGCAATTGTGCATCAGTTCACCCAGAATGACATGAGTGCCAGGTCCAATGGGCTTCTTCCACTGCTCAGTCACAAAGTCAAACTGGTAGGTTAACTCCTCGTGGACCTTCAGGGAGAAGGCTGATGTGTTTGAAACAGCCTGAATGACAGATACAAGAAACAAACATTTAGTTGACTAAATATACATGAACAATGTATTTTTTGTTTTTCTAGTGCTGTACACTTGTGGTAAGATGTCCAAAAATAAGGTTGCAAAATGCAAATCGTACAAATTTTGAAATGTAGCAATGTCTTTTTCTTTCTATAGTACCCCGTACCAGCAGGGGACAGGACGTCCAAAAATAAGGTTGCCAAAATAAGAGATATAGATTGCTGTAGTTACCTTGAAGACATTTTCGGCCTCCTCAGCAGAGTTGGTGATGACGAGGGTTTTCTGGGCCACGTCGGGGGTGAAGTCCAGCGCCCCGAGCAGGACAGAGATCTTAGTGCAGTCCAGACACAACAGGATAATCTTGGGGAGGCAGAAGAGAGATGAGAGAAGGCTTTCTATTTTTTTAAAAACTTTTTATTGAAGAACATATACATGAGTGAAACTTTGCTTTGAGAGACTTTTAGACCTTGTTTGACTCTTGGACCCTTCTTCCCTTACTAAAAGTAATGACTAGTCTAAATGAGATACGATGAAAGCAGGTTTACTGCCCCATTACATAGTTTTAATCAATCACAAATCCAACCAACAGGCCCTTCAAATCAGAGACAGCTACACACTTAAAGGGATAGTTCAGACAAAATCTATATTTGAGTGGAATTACCCTTAACTTAAGTTGTGTCTGAAGGCACAAAGTGGCAGAATCCACAATAATCCATTACTTTAGTTTAAAGTGTTTTTGAGAAAGTTTCTGCTTGCGATGCAGCTTTGCTAACATCGGTCCGGATGTTTACATTCATGAATTTGGACGAGGCTAATTATGCTTGATCCTGGCTGCGGCAGAAGTAAACAATGGATTATTGCGGATTCTGTCACTATGGGCCTTCAGACAACTCAAAGTAAGGGTAATTCCACTTAAATATAGATTTTGCCTGAACTATCCCTTTAACCAGCTCTCTGATGGTGGAGACCCGCCAACCTTTGTAGGTTTTCAGATTTATTTTGTTGTCAGTCCTCTCAAAACTGACCTGGTGCACATTGCCGTAGAGTGCGGCCTCCTCCATCACCGTGACTACAACGGTGGGGTTGCTCATGTGGTTGAGGATTAGGCCCTCCAGGGGGCGGCTCCAGCGCTTTCCCACTGCGATGATCTGTCTGGGGCACGACACACGCTCCTCGCTGGCTGTCACCCTCTGGAAGTGCTGCAGGATGATGGTCATCTGAGGAAAGGGGGAGAACAGTCAGACAAACTGCTGAGGAGACAGTGGCGAGGGAGGAAAACAGACGAGACAGGGGTATTTTATTAGGACCCCCATTAGCTATTGCGAAAGCCACAACTACTCTTCCTGGGGTCCACAGAACATGAAACATGACATAATACAGAACATTAATAGACAAGAACAGCTCAAGGACAGAACAACATATATTTAAAAAACAGCACACACAACCTACATATCAGTACATACACACAAAATATCAAGGTCAAATAGTGGAGAGGCGGTGTGCCGTGAGGTGTTGCCTTTGAAGCGCAGATGACCGGGATTACTGCTTTAAGCAGTTGAAAGCACTGGAGTCTGGTCTAGTTGTATCACCCCCTGGTGACGGGGGTTTGAGTCCCATCTTGGCTATTTTCCGGTCTGTGCCCCTTTACCATGTGTATCTCCCGTTCTCTCCTTTTGTACAGTCTTATCACTACAGTTGAAGAACAGTCAGTGTCTCTCACCTCGTCCGGGGCTCTAGAAAAGAGCAGGTCCACTTCGTCCAGCGCCAGGTGACACAGCCGCAGGAACAGGAAACAGTGCAAACGCAGCAGCCGCACAAGGCTGAACGGAGTGGTCACCACCACCTGGCCTGGAGAGACACACACAAAACACAGCAGGAGAGGAATGTAGTAATACTCCTGTCTGTCAAACCAAACTGTCCTGATCCTGTGAATAATGGTCTTACAGTTGTTCTGGATCTTAACAGTCTTTGCCTCGTCCTTTCCCAGTCCCAACAGTATGACCATGGGGTGGAGGACTTGGAAGGTCTGGCTCTCCTCCAGCAGGTCAATCACAGTCTGGGCTTTCTCCCACCCCGGGCACAGGATCACCGCTATGGGCTGAAGGAGATCGCACATAATGTGGTATTAGATAAAATGGAATAAACACAAATGGATCCTTTAAATGCAGATGTCAGCAGAAAACCATGCCTGACTTACTGAACATAGTTAGGTAGGTTACTACTGTTTGCCATTGAACCCTAACAAACCAATTGAACACCCTGATTTCTACATACTACTTTGTCTACATAGAGTGGTATCACAATGAACGGCGCTGCAGAGGCCTGTACCAAAACTACGATTTTCAACTGTCTAATTGAAGCCAGACAATTTTATTAGGGGGCAAACAGAGATAGTTATCCACCACAATAATAGCAGGGGAAACACTGGAAATCACACCATTCCTGTCTAGTGCTCTACTTGCTCAACTCACCCCGGTGCGAGCAGAGAGGGCGCTGAAGACAGAGGAGAGCTGCATGTGGGCCAGGAATGGGGGAATGTAGGTGAGGGGCTGGTCTCCGCTGTGGGAGATGAGGACCGTGTCACAGCCCCTGGCTACCGCCGGCCAGCAGTAACTCTCAGCCACAGACGGGCCGGCATACTTATTCCTCATCAAGATCTGAAAAGAAACACAATGCACATTACCAATCTTCATGACATACTAGTCTAGACATTTACAGATTTTTCACCTAGTCAGCTTGGGGATTAGAACCAGCGACCTTCAGTTATTGGCCCAATGCTCTTAACCAAGGCTACCTGCTGCCCATGCGACAGGACATTATTATTGCCTAAGATCTTCAGGGTAAAATGTTGAACAGTCATTTCAAATGTTCAACTAATTACATTTATACTGAACAATCTCAACTTACATTATCATATTCCTAACATTACATGTTCACAGTTGTAAATACATTGACTATAGTCATTTAGCAGGAGCTCTTATCCAGAGCAATGTACAGCACTCAGTTCATTCAAAATACGTTCCATTCGAAAGTTAGAACATAGTTGAAAGCAAACCAACCCTCCGGAAGGTGTCAGTGATTGGAGCATTGGCCAGACTGGTGCAGGGGTCCAGAGTAAAGGCAGAATGCACCATTATCCCACTCCTGCTTGGATCAGTATGGACGATCTGACATGAGGAACACTTAAGTCAGTCACGGACAGTAGATATTATTGTATGTGCACAAAACATGTCAATACATTTGGTGACAGCTACCCAAGGAAGTGAAGAGTATATCTGCATCCAGTCCATTGATGATTATTTGAACTTTTTTGTATAAATTAAGGTTGATTCGATACTTACAGTGACTTCTGATGAGCCTACATCTGTGTTCAGAGGGTCAGGGTTTAGCAACTGCAACAACCGAGCGCAGACAAGCTCCTCCTCAATGGTTGGCTGCTCTGTGAAGACAAACTCTTGTGTCCGGTCTACTAGGTCACTAGGAGTACTGGAAACACAGATTACACTTTAGTAGACATTCACATTAATAACAAAAATATAAATGAAACGTGTAAAAGTGTTGGTTCCATGTTTCATGACCTGAAATAAAAATTCCCAGACACTTTCCATATGCTCAAAAAGCTTACTACTCTCAAATTTTGTGCACAAATGTGTTTACATCCCTGTTAGTGAGCATTTCTCCTTTGTCAAGATAATCCATCCACCTTACAGGTGTGGCATATCAAGAAGCTGATTAAACAGCACGATCATTACACAGGTGCACCTCGTGCTGGGGGTCAATAAAAGGCTACTCTAAAATGTGCAGTTGTGTCAGACAATGCCACAGATGTCTCAAGTTGAGGGAGCATGCAGTTGGCATGCTAACTGCAGTAATGTCCACCAGAGCTGTTGCCAGGGAATGTAATGTTCATTTCTCTACCATAAGCCGCCTCCAATGTCATTTTAGAGAATTTAGCAGTACGTTCAACTGGCCTCACAACCGCAGACCACGTGCATGGCGTCATGTGGCTGAGCGGTTTGCTGATGTCAACGGTGTGAACAGAGTGCCCCATGGTGGTGGTGGGGTTATAGTATGGGCAGGCATAAACTATGGACGGACAACGAGCACAATTGCATTTTATCAATGGCAATTTGAATGCACAGAAATACTGTGACAAGATCATGAGGCTCATTATTTAAAGTTCTGTGACAGACATATACATATGTATTCTGTAGTCATGTGAAATCTATAGATTAGGGCCTAATGAATTTCATTTCAAATTGACTGATTTCCTCATATGAACTGTAACTCAGAAAAATCTTTGAAAATTGTTGCATGTTCCGATTATGTTCAGTATTTAAATCTAGAAAAACTTTCACCCAAGAAATTCAACAACGTTTAATTGTGACAAAACACACACATATCACTTGTCTTAGCTTTTAATGTGATATACTTTTGTTCACTGCATTTTTGATCCACAGGTTGACTTTCACCGTTACTATGAAAGCATTCAGCAGATGGCGCTTTAAAACAACTCACTAACAAATTCACTAACTTACATATGGGCAAAGTCATGGTTGAAAGGGAGGTAGCATTAGAATGGTTGAACGGATGGCAGCAGTTTATTTGACAATTTAAAATACACATTGCAAAGATACACATGCCAAAATTGTTGAGGAATAAAGTCACAATACTTTTTTTCCATTAGGTCCTCTAATTAGAACAGAGAAAGTGAGTGGTTGTGGCAGGAGGGTTGTGTTCATACCATACAGCCATTTCAGTCTGTTGTCCGATCTGTTGAGGTGCAGTGACTGGCTCTTCCTCTGCTTTCTCCGTGACCGCAGAGATCCTCTGAACACCACGTTCCTCCTCCTGTTCAATAAGCTCAGTCTGACAATTAAACAAAAGGTGCTTTACAGCATTAGTCCACGTCTCTTTTTGACCCAAGATTCACTGCGGAGATTCCATTTTGGTTCACATAGTGCAAAAGTTCCCAAACTTTTGCACTATGTGAACCAAAATGGAATCTCCGACTTAGAAACATGTAGAAGCCGAGTTCTTGTGCAAGTGAATTTTTACAAAAACAAGAACGGCTATCAAGATCATCCAGAAACTCACATTGGGAATAGCAGCCCTTTGAGTGCTCGAAGAAGGATTCAGAAACTTCTTGAATCTGTCGAGATCCAGAACAAGTAAGAATTTTATTAAATGTCATTCAAAGCAGATTAGAACCGTAGCATGAAAGTAGAATACTAAAGCATTCTCACCTTAACAGATTCAGATTTCTGAACAGTTCTGAGTCAAGAGACATGTCGGTTTCCTCTCCGGGCTCGTCGTCCCTGAATGAAGAACGCTATGATTAAAAACAACAATGTGACATTATCGTACTACAAAAGGCAGCCCCACTGCCAAATTACCTGTTGAGCAATAAAAACAATAACTAAAGCTATATAACAAACCTCTCAACTTCGTCGCCATCAATCTCTGAAAATGTCTTGAATTTCTTGTTCTGCGGCTGCGCTGCCTTCTTTTTTCCTCCCTCTAAGGGATTTCTTCCATTTTCTGGGCTTTTCTGTAAAACAACAAGTAAATAACATAAGTGTTGATTTCACAGGATATAACTTTTTGTTTGTGCCATGATTCCAACTGCTGCACCTTATTGAGGGTAAAATAGTCAGTCACCTTTGGATTTGATATCTCATTGGAAGTCTTCGATGCCTCTTTCACAGATGCCATTAGCTGGTACTGATCAGACACTAAAGAGATCAATAAAGAAGGTTCAATTAAGAAAATCTTACTAAGAGTTTCCCCCTCAAGTTCATGCAGTGATATTTTACAATGGGACATTTTTGAAAGACATATAATAAACTGTTCTTAATGATGACTTCACAATAACTGAAGGTGCATTCACCTTGATTATGAACGATTGGGTCCTGCTGCCGGAGCCGGAAATCTGAAAGTGATCGTGCGGTACAGCCGTCAGTAGCCAGGAAGTTCTGAGTTTCAGAAAAGATGTCACAAGCCAAGACGGCTGGGGATCTATCAACAACACCATTTTTTCCACTGGTTTGATGGGCCTTCTGGCTTGTGAAGTACGCAAACTTCTTTGAGACCAGATCGTCGTTCACACAGATCTAGAGAGATAACCATCTTTTAGCTTCAAAGTTGTATAGAAAAACTGTGATCGCTAGTTATGGGAGGCATCACCACTGATTGTATGTTGTACAATACCTTGACATTTTTGACGGTCAAGTAGAGCTCAATGGCAGTGCAATCTGCCTGTGTTTCACACAACACTGCCTCCATCTCAGTAGAAGCTTCAGATCAGAGAATCGAACAGAGAGCACAGTTAGGACTGATATAAAGCAATGAGACACCAGCACTACGAACTGTGCTTTCTCAATTCAGTGATCTCTATTGAAACTGACCTTGCAGGAGAGGATTACGTACCTTGTAAGAGATTGTGCAAATAGCGTGTGGCAGAGCTGTCCCATTGCGTTGATGGTCTAGAATGAAAACAAGAGCTCTATAGGGTGAGTAGTAATAACTACTACCAAAGGTGACTTTAATAGTACAAAATAATTACAGTAATTTTGATGCATATTTTAGTACATCAATTTATTCGGCACTGCAGTCCACCCTTACATGAGCTCAGCTTTCTCCAGGCAGTCTCCAGACACGTGCAGCGTCATGGGATGAACACCAGCGAGCTGAAACTTCCTCACCCAGAAGGGCAGCTGCAAAAACGTATCTAACAGAGCCCGAATCCTGGGGAAGAATGGAAGAGCTCCCTGATCAGCCAATTACATTTCATGACATACATTAATCAAGTGCAAAACCAAGAAGACGGCCAACGACTGTCAGAAGTCGAGAGCCTTTTTGGTTGCCCTTTGCATCAGCTGGCACAATGGGGATGTGTGAGTAAGTGAATTAGGACATACTCATCTGAGCTGACGATGACGCGCTCTCCGTGGTCAACTAGGAAACACATGGCCTGGGTTCCAACGGTGCCCAGAAAAAGAGACTCAACGATGGCTCGGCACCAGCTCCTTAGGGCAGACCAGTACACCACACACACCTGGGGAACACTACAATGATGATGCTCAATTTTTTCATATAGCAGTGTAGTAACTAGTCAGTCGACTAATAGATTAATTTATCATTCATGAGCTATGCCAGTCAGGCAGAGCTGTAAATGCACATTCACTTTCAAAAACAAGAAATGTCTTTCATCATGTGCCATATACTCAAGTTGATTACCCTAAACTCAAGATACTAAAACAAACATTCCACAGATTACATTGAGCTCTAATCATCCTTCACTCTCTCCACAGATTATTACCTGTCCCGACTCTATAGTTGAGAGTTTGATCTTCTGCACATGTAGGTTGACCTCATGATAGAAAAGGTTCATTTTCATTTGCAGATCATCATATTCTTTTTTATTCTCGACCGCTTCTATCCCTGGACCCTTCACAAACCGACCCCACAGACAGGACGGGTTCTCCACCTGTCAAAGAAAACATGGTGGTGAAACCGTTTTCAATTTGTAAAGCAACAACACACGTGCAAGGTAACGAAGACAGCCCATTGGCAATCTAGATAGATATGTTAGTTGCAATGTTGTGTGGAATAGCACGCATAGATAGCTACTTACTTTCAACAAATTTATTTCAAGCATGATTTCAACCGTCACTGACAGTTTGGTCACCTGCAAGACATGGGGTTCAAATTCAGATAAATGATGTACATTTGCTAGCTACAGTAGTTATCTGGATGTGCTACACGCATATAGTTACTTTTTTTAAATTATTTTTGAATGTTTTATTATGAACAACAAATACAAAAAAAATGAAATATACAAACAAGAGTACATAAACCTAACCAACAGGGGTATTACATATCAAGATTCATTTTCTATTTGTTAAATACTTTCATGGTGCGTATTGCTTTTACATTTACTGATCATTTCAAAATAATATATAAATTCTATCTTAAATAATGTGAAGAAGGATTGTTCTCTGCCTACTTCATTTTATTGACAAAGAATCTTCCATGAAAAATAAACAAATTAACAATGAAAGTTAAATCAGGGTCCATAGCATTTGGTTCAAAATAAAACATAATATCAGTCTCTCAGATTAACATTAATAGTCGTTTCTTTTAAAATTAAATCTTCTAACTCACTCCAAAATCTTCTGACATAAGAACAGTCCCAAAATAAATGGTAAAGTCTCTGGGTCACAATCACAAAATACACATTTGTTATAAATAGCTATTTTAAATCTGTGTATAATAAAAAGGTCTTTCCAGGGTAAATTCTATGAATGTGTTTGTATGATACTTCTTTCACCTTAGATATACAATATTTACCAGATAACAACTTAACTTTGTTCCAGTTCACTTGTCTTAGGGCTGCATTTCAGTACATTTTAGCAGAGGGAATAGTAACATATTGACATAGTTTCCTTATATACCTGTTATTACATTATAGTTTAAAATGTAAATTCCTTCTAATTGTATTGAGGCTACAAAATCCTCAACAGTTGCACTTGGAGTATTGTTATATCCTCCTGAAAGAAGAATAGCACCTTTAGGGATAGCTCTAACAACAATTTGATACTCCTCAGGAGTGAAGGTAACATTGTGTGTTCTAATACGTTCTGGATAATCATATAGTTAGTTGAATAGTCCATCACTATTCAATAATTGTTTAACCCAAATAATGTTGTTGTCAAACCAGTTCTGGAAAAACAAAGACTTGTTTTTGTATTTTATGTCTTTATTATTCCAGATTGTTTACCTATGAGGGGAAAAATTGTTTGTACATGAGGTTCCAAGTTAGAGGTAAAGTTTGCAAGCCGAATAGGGATTTTACCCATATCAAAGTTGCATTTGAGTAAGAATTCTAGACCACGCATTTGTTGGCATATTAAATTAGGGATGATATTCCAGATGCAATCCTTATTTCTTAAATAGTTTTGTATCCATTTAATCTTAAATATTATATTAGAGGTTTTCAAATCCAGAGCATTCAACCCTCCCTCACCTTGGGTGCTACATATTACCGCTTTTCTTAAATAATGAGGTTTATTCCTCCATATGAAGTTAAATAATTTAGTATCAACCATTTTAGTTACTGACAGAGGAACATCCAAGGCAAGAGAGGTATAAACTCATCTGGACAGATCTTCAGATTGTGATAAAAGTACACGTCCAGATAAAGAAAGATCTCTTAATGACCAGGAGTTAAATCTCTTTCCATTTTTCTCTACAATAGGAGAGAAATTTAAGTTGGCCCTTTCTTTCTGATCTTTGCTAACTGTAATGCCAAGATATGTGATCACATCTTTTACAGGGATATTACATACTGAGTTTAAGTCACATCTTTTCAACGCAAATAATTCACATTTCCTAATATTCAGAGACAAACCTGATACATGTGTGAAGGCATTAATACACTCAATAGCTTTCTTGACTTCATTATGATCTTTCAAAAAATGGTGGTGTCGTCAGCCAATTGTGAACATTTTATCTCCTTGTCTTCTATCTGAATACCCCTAAAACTATTCTTATTTATGTGAAGTGCCATAACTTGTGTGACCAATAAAAATAAGAAAGGAGAAATTGGGCATCTTTGTTTAATTGCACGTCTAATGTCGAATCTTTGTGAAGTTCCATGGGATAATTTAACAGAGCTGTTACTATTATTCTAAAGTGTCTTAATTACACTTTGAAAATATTGACAAAAAAAAAAAATCGAAGTCTCAAAAAGAAAATAATGTTTAACTGTATCAAATGCCTTGTAAAAGTCAACAAATAAAATAAAGCTATCTTCCATAATGTCCTCATTGTTGTCTATCAAGTCCAATACTAGTCGAATATTATTACATATGTCTGCCCTTCATAAAACCAGACTGGGTATCGTCAATGATTTGGTAAAGACATTTAAGTCTTTCTGCAAAGATGGATGCAAGTAGCTTTCCATCGTTGTGATTGGTCTCCAATTTTCTATCATCATAAAATCTTTGTTTGGTTTGGGTATTACAGAAATTAGGCCTTGTGTCATAGAAATAGGGAGGATCCCTAAATCAATTGCTTCCTTAAAAACATTAAATATAAATTCAATAATATCCTCCTGAACATATTTATAGAATTTACTGATAATGCCATCATTCCCTGGAAATTTGTTATCTTTTAACTTGCTGATACATTTGTTTGTTTTTTCATTAATAGAAATAATTTCATCACAAGACTTTTGGAAGTCTTCATCTATGAATTTTGCACAGGCTTTGACAGAGTCAAGAAAGGCAGATATGTCACTAGTAGGACAGGCATTACTGGTATAAAGGTTACCATAGAATTCTGAAACATCTTTGGGGTTTTCATTTTCTTTGCTATCTATATTGAGCTTATGAATAAGTTCATCTTCCCTCAATATTTTAAGTTCAGCAATTTCTTTACCTCTCTTCATGGCTGTTTGTCTTATTTCATACTTCATTAGTTCCCAATATTTTCCACAAGACTAAAATAGTTGGGCTTTCCTCCAATTGTCTTGTATAATATATTTGGCATCCATCTTGAAATGATCATCTTCCAACAGTCTACTATTGAGTTTACAATAACTTCGATTCGGTTTAACTTCAAATCCATTCATATTTAAAAAGATAAGAATATAACTTTATGATCAGTAAGAATTTATGGTTCAATTGATACCTTGACTACAGAATTATCTAATGAATTAGAAATCAACCAGAGTCAATTCTTGACTGTCTGGACATGTCCTTGTTATGCCAAGTGAATTCCTTTTTATCAGGATATTTAGATCTCCAAATATCGACTAATCCAAGACATAATTAATCCTGAGTTGAATAACCTATGCTGGATCTGTTAGGAAGGGATATCTGTCAATCATCACATTAAATACAGAATTAAAATCTCCAACTAAGATCATTTTCATATCCTGAAATACACCTAACTCTTAATTTCTTCAAATTCTTGAAATAATATCCTGTTGTTTTGTTTGGATGCATAAATATTTCCTAAAAAAACATTTCACTGTTGAAATTTACTGTTAAAATTAACCAACATCCAGAGTGGTGAGTCTTACTACTGATGACCTTCCCTTTAAATGCACCTCTTAAAACTGCTACAGAGTGGTTGAGTGGTTGTTGCCATATGATAACCAGATATTGGCCCATTGATTTTTCCAAAAAGATAGATCGGAAGAATAAGCATGAGTCTCTTGTAAAAGTCTGCATTAAACCATTTGCAATACAGGAAAATAGCCTTACCCTTGAGTAAATTACAAATACCCCTGACATTAATTGAACAAAGAGATAGACAAACTTCAACCAACAACCTTGTTATGCTAATAGAAGCTTTTCCTAAGGATATGTAACTCAAAAGGATTTCCATCCCATTATTAACCTCTCCAAAAAAAAAAACTAACAAATATAGGTCATGAAGTTACCAAAGTATTCTTACTCCCACAAGGGGGAGACATTGTGTAGACTTTACAATAAGCAGTTATTCATCTATAGTTAGTGTTTAGTTGACCAGTTCTCAGGTCAGCCTTTTCTCATTCAAGTGTTTGTGTAAATTTTTATAATAAAAGGCTGCTTTTCACCTGGTAATCAGTTTTTTGGCCGGACAGTTCTGTCTGAGTTAGATTCTGGCTTTCACTCAAATGTTCTGATTTGGCCGCATTTCTTTCCCATCGATGATCACTCTTGTACCGGTAAAAAAAACTGAAATTTTCCCTGCCTTTCGAGCTGCAGCCACAGTTTCTCTCGTCTCTTTGTCTGCGGAGGTCAGATCCTCCGTGAACCTCAATTTTTGCTTGATGAGGAATTCACAATTCTTAGCTCACCTCCAAAGATCCTGTGTAGATCTGTTGGTGAATGGGACGATGGTTGTCCTCGGTCTCTTGCCTTGATCCATAAGTCTTCCCAAACGATGTCTACATTTTCCTGAAGTTTGGCTTTTGAGTCGGGAATGACAGCTCCACAGATGTCAACTCTGCATTTGATGTCCTCCGCCTGCTCTGGAATTCCATGGAGCCTCCGGTTCCACCTGCGCTGGTATCTATCTGCCTCATTCCCCTTTTGCTTGAGTTCAGCAGCTTCTTTTCATTTTCCTGGCTGATAACTTCCACTTTCTTCATGTCACTTTTGAGGGTTTTCACTTCTCCAAAGCTGGTCAGATCTTTTAATGGCCTCAATTTTCATTGTATTCTCCCTAACCATGACCTCCAAGACATTTGCCCTTTCATCTATCTTTGCTGTCAAAAGCATTGCGATATGGTTTTGTATCTCAATAAGTGACATACCCTCTTGGCCTCTCATCTTTTTCCCCTGAGGCTTGACTGAAGTTCCGGGGTCAAAAGGTAAAGGCCTGAGCTGGGGACTGGAGGGGCGCAAGTTGTGAACAATGTTGTCTGTGCTCACCACATTTTCATCACCCATTGCAGTATTTCCCCCCACAGTTACATTCTGAAGAGGAGTACCCAAAATCATACTCTCTTTTGTGGTTAATTGTCCATCTGAAGATCTCTCCATTTCTTTCAAATCGTGGCAGTTTCCATGTACGTTTGACAAGCTAGTTTTTGAGCTAGCTAGTGTTGTCGCAAACTTAAAGTTTTAGAGGTGAATAACTTGCAGAAAGTAATCAATTACTTTGGTAAATAAAACCCTGTATGAATATGGTTTAGTTTATGAACGTAGAACTAATCCAATAGTCATAATTGGGTAAGGAAATCCAATAATTCCTTCAGCTACCAAAACAAAGTATCTGCACTGATCGCCATCTTGCGCGCCATCCAATGACACGCATATATTTACTGCAAAGTAGCTAGCTAGCTCACCTTGTTTAGCTAGCTAAGTTATAGTAGCAACTTTACTTACACTAGCAACTTAAATTGACATTTTACTTCACATTTAAAAGTCTGCTTTTGGTAGTTAGTTGTGCATTTCTCTGATTAAGCTAACTTAGCTAGAAAGCTGAATGATTTGAAAGTGTATCGGGAAATGCAGTCTGAGTAGTTACAAAAAGGTAATTGTTAATAATGATCAACTTTGCAGTGCCAAAGACCACTGTAATGATCTAAAAAGGTATTTGAATGATCGCTTACAAACATTTAGTGACATGGTGGTTGTCGTGCATGACAAACAATTGGTATTAGCTGCTACCTTGTTTTGAAACTGAATTAACTTATCAGCTGAAAGTCATTACTACATAAATTCATGGTCGGTCAAATCAATGAGGTTCAGGTTCAAACATATCGAGCTCACACTATTTTGCCCAATATCACTGTCATGAGGAAGAGCGAAGCCTAGACAATAATATATATATATAGTATTTGGTACAGTATCGCATTCAGTCCGAGGTTTTGGGTAGCTATGTTTCTTACCTGTTTCAACTGATTCCGAGCGCGAGCGTGTAGTTGTCGAGACCGCGCATCATCACGACCGCAACGTGGTGATGGATCGAGAAAAAAAAGTATACAGTTCAATGTACTTGCTAGTCCACAGGATGGCGCTATTTATTGTATTTATTTAACTTTTATTTAACTAGGCACGTCAGTTAAGAACAATTTCTTATTTACAATGACGGCCTACCAAAAGTCAAAAGGTCTCCGGGGCTGGGATACAAATATGTTATATATTTTTTAGTAAATATAGGACAAAACACACATCATGACAAGACAGACAACACTACATAAATAGAGACCAAAGGCAACAACACAGCATGGTAGCTCACAGCTGCCCTTGTCCCTTAAAGTTGATGATGTGGTTGTTACTGACAAGAAGCACATGGCTGAGCTTTTTAATCACCACTTCATTAAGTCAGGATTCCTATTTGGCTCAGCCACGCCTCCTTGCCCATCAAACATTTCCTAATCTCCCACACCTAATACAACTAACCTTGATGCTCCTCCCTCTTTTTCCCCTGCCCTGATATAAAGTTTCTCCCTGAATCACTGAGTCTGAGGTGCTAAAAGAGCTCCTTAAACTTGACCCCAAAAAACCATATGGGTCAAATGGTTTAGAACCTTTCTTCTTTGAGGTTGCTGTCCCTATAATCGCCAAGCCTATCTTTCCTCTCTGGGGAGGTTCACATTGCTTAGAAGGTAGCCAAGGTTAGTCCTTGAATTAAACTGTTATAGGCTTAATTCTATTTTGCCCTGTTTATCACAAGTGTTGGAAAACTTGTCAATAATCAACTGACTGGCTTTCTTGATGTCTATAGTATTCTCTCTTGTATGCAATCTGGTTTCCGCTCAGGTTACGGATGTGTCACTGCAACCTTAAAGGTCCTCAAGATGTCACCATTGCCCATGATTCTAAGAAATGTTGTGCTGCTATTTTTATTGACTTGGCCGAAGCTTTTGATGTGGTAGACCATATCCAGCTCAGCGAACATTCTTGTGGGCCAGCTAAGTAGAATTGGTGTCTGAGGGCCTGGTTTGCTAACTTCCTCTTTCAAAGAGTGCAGTGTATAAAGTCAGAACATCTGCTGTATCAGCCACTGCCTGTCACCAAGGGAGTACCCCAAGGCTCGATCCTAGGCCCCACGTTCTTCACAATTTACATCAACAACATAGCTCAGGCGGTAGGAAGTTCTCTTATCCATTTATACGCAGATGATACAGTCTTATACTCAGCTGGCCCCTCCCAGGATTTTGTGTTAAAAGCTCTACAACAAAGCTTTCTTAGTGTCCAACAAGCTTTCTCTGCCCTTAACCTTGTTCTGAACACCTCCAAAACAAAGGTCATGTGGTTTGGTAAGAAGAATGCCACTCTCCCCACAGGTGTGATTACTACCTCGGAGAGTTTAGAGCTTGAGGTAGTCACCTCATACAAGTACTTGGGAGTATGGCTAGACGGAACACTGTCCTTTTCTCAGCACATATCAAAGATGCGGACTGAAGTTAAATCTAAACTTGGTTTCCTCAAGCTTCCAAACTAACCCTGATTCAGATAACCATTCTACCAATGCTAGATTACAGAGATGTAATTTATAGATCGGCAGGAAAGGGTGCTCTCGAGTGGCTAGATGTTTTTTACCATTCGGCCATCAGATTTGCCACCAATGCTCCTTATAGGACTCATCACTGCACTCTATACTCCTCTGTAAACTGGTCATCTCTGTATACCTGTCGCAAGACCCACTGGTTGATGCTGATTTATAAAACCCTTAGGCCTCACTCCCCCCTATCTGAGAGATCTACTGCAGCCCTCCTCCTCCACATACAACACCCGTTCTTTTGCCTTTTGGTAGGCTGTCATTGTAAATAATAATTTGTTCTTAACTGATTTGCCTAGTTAAATAAAGGTTAAATAAACAAATAAAATAAAATCAGAAGAGTTACAGGGTGTGTTAAGTGGTGGTGTCCCATCCTTTCAGGTTGTTGACCTGAGATAGGACTAAATAGATTTAAATAGTGGAGTAGGGTGGTGTTTATTTATTTTAAAGTATTGTGTTATGGTATTTGTTTAAGGGAGTATAAGGGAGTTGTACTCCAGTCTAGTAGGTGGCGGTAATGCAACATTTATTGGATGCCAACCGCCGTTAAACCTCATCGAAGAAGACTTAGATATTGAACATTTGGAGGAAAGCTAACTTTGCTTTGAATGAAGAGCTGACATATCGTTGTCAAAATGGCGATAAAACCTCCCGTTCTTATGAACGCCGTTCCCCCGTATGGGCATGTTATTGCCAACGAGAAGTGGAGAAGCTCAGTCCTCGTGCAAAGTTTGAAAGGTAACAGTAGCTAAGTCTCTTGCCAGAGAGTAGCTACAGTAGCTAAGGCAACTAAAGTTATTATATTAACTAACCTGTGGCTAAGGGTTGGCTAGCTAACGTTAGATAACATTGTAAACAAATAACTTAGCCAGCCCAACTTCAGTCAGTCTGTATTTACTTTATTAGTTACACATGTCGTTGAAGTTACGTTACATTACAACTGAAATACATTTTACAGACCAGTTTAAACAAACAATCGATACACTAGCTACCAGTAGGAACAAACAATCGATATTATCAGCGGACACACAATGTCGCTTCATGTCTGTTTTAATATAAGACATGACGATTAGATAGTCAATACTGAGTGATTGTAAATAAAGTCTCTTCTCGTTTGTTACATTCTGAAAATGGTGTCGTTGAATTCCTGATTTCAGGAACTGGAAGTGTGAAAACAATATTTGAAGAAGAACTTGGCGTGGTGGACTTTCATCTATCTAACAAGAGCTGCATCTTGTATGTCTCTGAAACTGACATTGTGGCTGGAAACAACTACAAAAGAAAACTTGTTAGGTTTAGAAATGTAAGTCTACTTTTGGTGTTCGGCACTACACTATTACACTACTACACACTTGATTATGCTGCTACATTCTAATGTATAGAATGACTGATATAATATTTTAATGTACATGCTACGTCTTCCATTTTTCCTTGATGTTCTAATCTTCTCCCCTCTCTGTTGCAGGCCAACAGCAGCCTCCAGGGCATAGTGCTGGTGGAGAAGACCCAGCTCAGCGAACAGTACTTTTCTGCCATGCAGAAGTTTGTGGTGTTTGAGCTTGGTCTGACACTGCTACCTGTTGCCAGCCAGCTTGAAGCCTCCCAGCTACTCACACAAATAGTAAGTCATACTTTCACACGAGAGAAAACGAGTGAAGAGTTTTGTCACATGTGCCAAATACAACAGGTGTGGACTTCACAGTGAAATGTTTGGTTATTAGCCCTTCCCAACGATGCAGTTTAAAAATGATAATAGTCTAACCATGTATGATGACAGTTGACTAATGAGTTGTCCTCTCCTCTGCAGGTGCACGGAGAAAGTAAAGACAACCCGTTCCGCAGGAGGAGTGTGTCTTGGCTGCTAGACCCCTTGATCATGTCCCTGGTTCAGCAGATCCCTGGGGTAGGGAAGGTCAAAGCCATGGCCCTGCTCCAGCACTACTCCAGTATCCACCAGCTGTGCAACGCAGGAACGCACGAACTGGAACACATCGTGGGCCAGGCCACGGCTCAGCACATACGCAACTTCTTCCACGACCCATTGGTCTGACTCTGACCAAACGCCACAGCTCATTGACAAATCAATACTTGTTTTATGTTCAAGTGTATAAGGAGGGCAACAGTGAACCTGACACAATGCTGTAAAGCAAGAGACTTCCTTAGTTGGAAATCTAGTGGAATTTATAGTTTGTTTTTTCTTCACATCTCTATGATACAAGTTTATACAAACAGAATGCTTTGGTGCCTCTCTGTGTAATGAAAAAATGTATTGCAGTTCTTGTGACCCATGGGCCTATAATATGGGTCAGTGCTATTAGGGATCCTTGGGATATCCCTACCCTTAACCCTAACCCTTACCTAACCATTGTAAATTGAAACTTCAATGAAGGGGTCCCAAGGATCCTCAATATCATGTGTTGCACAAGACATCACAGAGCTACATTGAAAGTGTGTGTGTAACTGACCACAAGATGGAGTAGAAGATGCTCTTTCCTCATCCAGAACAATTCATAAACTTCCATTGGAATAAATCAACCTTAACCAAGGACTGTTTTACTTGAACTGATTGCAGGTGCAAATGGTAATACAATATGGGTACCTTTTCCAACTGAGGTTAGAGCCTACAAGGAAACCTTATAACTTCAATGAAATGGCAGATCCCCTGGCTTAGTTCAATCCAATCCATTTGCACTAAAGCATTCCGCCTCAATGAAGGCACACTTTCTTGGCACAGCTGTCAAAGGCCTTCTTTCCCAACCACAGTCAGGACTGGGTTTTATACCATTCTGTCCATGTGACCTGGGTTGGCTGCGTGGAGCTTTCCCTGGCCAGTGACTTTTCTCTGTGATGCCATTCCATCCCTTCCAAATCCAACAGGAACTAACACTGGCATGCTGGCCAAAGCATGAATTGACTGAATGAATTGACTCCTACCTCAGCTCCCCCATTCTTAAGAACTGGAACTACATTTCTTCCCCCAAAAATTTACTTTACTCATTTTGGGATCTTATGAGTGTTAATGCATTTGGACAGGACAGACTTTGTTTGCTTGTTTATTGATATGGGCTCCTCAGTGGTGCAGCGGTTTAAGGCACTGCATCTTAGTGCTAGAGGCGTCACTACAGACCCTGGTTCGATTCCAGGCTGTATCACAACCAGCTGTGATTGGGAGTCCCATTGGGCGGCACACAATTGACCCAGCGTCGTTAGGGTTTGGCAGGGGTAGGCTGTCACTGTAAATAAGAATTTGTTCTTAACTGACTTGCCTATTTAAAGGTTAAATAAAATATCTATTTCAATTTTGTGCTTCATCTAAACTTTTGACCCAGTGTGATGCTGTGAACGTTTGCGTTTCACAATGAGATAATACCCTGCTGGCAGTTAAAATGCAGTCTAACCTACTGGCAGTTAAAAAGCATTTGGTTGAAGAAGTCTTCTCTTTGTTTTTATCACTCCTTCCCTCTGTCCACCATCCAGTTACCCAGAGTGGCTCCTGTGACGTATTGGTTTTCTGCTCGGCTTCCTCCTTTAAGCGTCGCAGCACACTGCTGGCAGTGTTCGTCTTTCCTCCCTCCCTGCCTGCACACAAAGCAGCTGGCCGTTTTATTGGCCTTCTAACAGGATCAGCTGAATCCAGGCCCTTTATTGTGCAGTCTGTGGTGTTAGTGAGAGAGGCAGAGAAAAGACCTGGTACGACTGCACAACTTGACTTCCTAAATTCCACTAGGGTCCTTTAGAGAGGAAGGGAAGCATGAAGAAGGCCGCCTTTGGGATGCGTGCGCTGGTGGAGCAGAGGCGTGAGCCCTCCTCTTTGGGTTTCCTCTCCCGGACAGTTCAAATGTGGGCTCTCTCATCAGGAGGCTGTTCAGAGTTGCATCAATGTAACATGACAGGCTAATTTTAGAAACAAGACAACAGAGGGGCAGAATTGTGTGAATGGGAGTGTATCTGGCATGAAATGTACACAGAGGAGAGTATTTGCTAAAATATGTTCACAAGTAAATTATAAAGCTGGTACATGATTTTAATGATTTTTTTTTGGGGGGGGGGGGTCCCTGTCATCCATATGTTTTGTATTCTATTTATGCTATTTTTTTCCCCTACAATTGAAAATAGTAATTATGTTGAGGATGATTAGGCTACTTTTATTTGGAGTCCGTTTGTACTGTAGTAGTAGATAAGGCATAGTAGGTGGTGTGTATGCTTGTTAAATTCATTATTGCATTTGCTCTTTCATCCCCTATAAAATATTGATCAGTTGGTCAATAATTTAGTATACTCTATTACTCCATAATGGAGTGCTTATGTTCAATGTGGTCACAGTTGTATAGTTTTATTTAACATGTATTTTCTATGACTGTTTGCAATTCACAAGATGTAATACTCTGATAGTTGAGGACATTGATGAAGAGAATGTGTGTACTCTGAAAGGAGGGCATGAACACTGAGCAGTCGAGATTATGCACACACAGTTGTGTTCAAGATGGGGGGTTTACTCAATTTGGAGAGTTCACCAAACTATGATGTTTGCAAGCCTCAGCTAAAAAGCATGCCATCCTATCATGTCCGTTATTGAAACAGAACATTTGGTATAACCAAATATTTATGGTGAAACTATGGACTTCGAAGTTCGAGGGGATCTTCGAGTGAGGTTGAGTGATTGTACGAAAAGTCCTGCGCAGCGACGCTCAAGTACTTGATGGGCCATGGCACGAGAGTGGGGTAGTTAGCATTCTACCCTGGACAGCGGCAGATTATTGCGCAAGCGCACCCTATTCAGTGTGCATCAATACCGTGTGTGAGTTCAAGAGAGGGATTCGAGAAAGCCTTTGATATGGTTGCAGACATGGATGGAGGAAAGCGGAAAAGAAGTATCTGCTCACGGCAAGAGCCGTTGGCTGCACTGAAGATCTTGAAAGATGGGAACAACAAGCGTGACGAAATCCCCGATAGAGTGACTCTGAAAAAAGAAATAGGACTTTTAAGCGCCTGTACAATAATCATAGGTAAGGTTGGTAAAAATGTATTGCATTTTAGAGACTTAGGGGGTGTTTGTTAATTGTTTTATTTGAATGCGCACTTTATAAAATAACGTTGTAAATTTGCTATTGACAACATTTGCCCTTACTGAATGAAGTTTTCCAACGATGGATTATGTAGGCCTATTATTCAAGTTAATATCCTATATTTAGTCACAAGTTTAATGTTTAGAAATAGGCCCATCTTCTCACCTGTGATGCTAAGAATATGGTACTATTTGATCTGATCGTGTGGTAACATGACAAATAAATATGTGCATTAAATATCTACCTCAATGCTTACGTGGCCAAAATATATTAAGTCAGTCAAGTAGCACATTGGTTGTCAAGCAGAAGCAAATGTTCTGCTGAAGCAGAAGAAATGGCAGGGACTGCTTTAATAAATCTAATCTGCTTGTTGAAGGGTGCAAATTAAGATATAAACCCAAGTGTCACCTACACAGGATTGGAGAGTAAAATAATTGACATGTAATCTGATTACAAAAAACGAACTAACCAGTTACATTACCAGGAAGAAATATTGTAATCAGATTACAGATACTTTTGAAAAACTAGATGGATTACTTTTAAATTCAGAAATGTTCAAGATGTTTGCAAAAAATACATTATGACACCTTTCTGTTTTCGCAATGACATTCAATTCAGCATTGGAAAAAAAATAGCAAATTTAAATTTGTTCCACCTGAGGGAGTCCACAAGTCAGAGGCCACTACAATGACACACCACATGTGTTAGATGGATCCTCATCAGGCCAAAGTAATCAGGTTACATGACTGATTTGGGGTAATCCCAAAATATCGCTACTGATTTACAGTAAAGTAAATCCCACTATACAGTTTGGAAGATGCATATGTATCATAAAGTCAATTTTAGGTGGTTTTGGTTTTCAGACTAATGATAAATATGCTGAAGATTTCAGCATGCTCTGTTGCCATTATTACATATGTTCTGACTTGACTGTTTACATTTGTTTTAGAGTTACTGTAAAATGGTTATTAAACTGAAAGTCTAAAGTGTAAAGAATAGGCCTATGCTCTATGCCATTTCTACTGACAGTTATGTTTTTCAATTACATTTCCTCACAGCAGGCCCCAACCTACTCTAGTGGCTTTTGATAAGTTACATTAATTAAACTTTTTTTCATCAAGATCGGTCCTGGAGAAAAAAGTGAAAATCCCTTTGACTCCTGGAAGGTCTGTTCCACCACAGAATGCAGATATTTTTTATTTAACCTTTATTTTGACAGGGAGTCATGCTGAGACCACGGTCTCTTTCACAGATGAGCCCTGTATACACTTCAATATACACTACACACACCACTATACACCATATTATGCACATCAAAACACAAAAAGCAAAACACAATCATAGGAAATAGTACACAAATTGATGCACCAATGCGTGTGTGGAAGAGAAACACAGTACAGACCACCAACTGTGATTGGACAAATTGAGCAATCCAGACCAGGAAGTCTATGCTGGCATCCACCCTGTTGTTTAAAAGTTATACATCCCAGTATTAGCATTTCTGACAGAGGCACAAACCTAAATGAAAGCCGGCCGTGTAGAGTCTAGAAATAATACAGGAGATGAGTTGAATTCAATTCTTGCGGATGGCTCATGCCTGAGCTCGACAGTTAAGAGTAAATAATTTATGTCCAGTTATGTAATGGAGGTCTGTGCCACTTGGCTGCCTTCTGCTGTGCTACTCTGAGTGCTCTACCCTGAATGTGTTGGTTGGGATACACTTGGTCTGCGTCTAAAATGGCACCCAATTCCATAATGGCACTACTTTTCAACGGGGCCATTTCCATTGGACATGGTACAGCCATATTGGAACCCAGCTCATTTTATTACTTCAATGAGTGTGGTTGATGTTGAAGCAAGCCTCTTGAGTTAGATGGTAGCACTTCCTACTTTGACTGCTTGATCTCCTGTCTAAAGCTCTGTTCACTCACATCAACAGTATAATTGTTCCATTTCTGAGGTCCGCTGTGGACGATGTGTTAACTTGTAATGATCGTCAGGGAGGATATTTTTCTCAAGTATATCTGAAGAGAGAGAGAGCCATATCATTTCAGGGTTGATGTGAGGATAAATCAGTGAGTACCCTTTAGCTAGCTCAATCGGAAGTGTATAGACCAGATTATATAATATCCCCACTTTCTACACACTGCAATATATCTGTTGTTTAGATCTCAATGAATTGTTTAGTGTTTTTCTTTGTTTTTCTTTGAGGACTTGGAGGCATCTGTTTCTTAAACTAGAGACTCTAATGTACTTATCTTCTTGCTCAGTTGTGCACTGGGGCCTCCCACGCCTCTTTCTATTCTGGTTAGGGCCAGTTTGTGCTGTCCTGTGAAGGGAGTAGTACACAGCGTTGCAAGAGATCTTCAGTTTCTTGGCAATTTCTTGCATGGAATAGCCTTCATTTCTCAGAACAAGAATAGACTGATGAGTTTCAGAAGAAAGTTCTTTGCTTCTGGCCATTTTGAGCCTGTAATCGAACCCACAAATGCTGATACTCCAGATACACAACTAGTCTAAAGAAGGCCAGTTTTATTGCTTCTTAAAACAGAACACCAGTTTTCTACTGTGCTAACATAATTGCAAAAGGGTTTTCTAATGTTCAATTAGCCTTTTAAAATGCTAGACTTGGATTATCTAACACAACATGCCATTGGTGATGGTTGCTGATAATAGGCCTCTATACGCATATGTTGATATTCCATAAAAATCTGTCGTTTTCAGCTACAATAGTCATTTACAACATTAACAATGTCTGCACTGTATTTCTGATTAATTTGATGTTATTTTAAGGGGCAAAAAAATGTGATTTTCTTTAAAAAACAAGGAAAATCTAAGCGACCCCAAACTTTTGAACGGTAGTGTACATTTTTAAACAATATTTACATTGCTTGTTTTTGTGTATATACATTCTAGTAATACCTTCTCCCTCTCCACAGGGAACATCATAGGTTCTGGAATCTTCATATCTCCTAAAGGGGTTCTAGAGCACTCGGGTTCAGTGGGTCTAGCCCTGATTGTGTGGATACTAGGGGGATGTATAGCTGCCCTGGGCTCCCTCTGCTATGCTGAGCTGGGGGTCACCATCCCCAAGTCAGGGGGGGACTACTCCTACGTCACAGAAATATTTGGAGGCCTTGTTGGGTAGGTACCTCTGTCTCCCACACCTACAGTTTATTTCACACCCAATGTGTATAGTTTGCAAGCTGATTATGAAATATGTAACATTAGGTTGGATCAATGCAGACTACTTTGGGAATACATTTTTAATTGATACTTTCATGTGCTTTTCTCTGTAATGAAATTCACATGTTGTTGATGTAGCCTATGCATTACTTTTTACACCAAATACAATTCTGTTCAATTCTGTTTCTTTCCCATCCTAGGTTCCTTCTGCTGTGGAGTGCAGTGCTCATCATGTACCCTACCACCCTGGCTGTCATCGCCCTGACCTTTTCTAACTATGTCCTACAGCCTGTCTTCCCAGACTGTGTCCCTCCCTACATGGCCACACGCTTGCTGTCAACAGTCTGTCTATGTGAGTACTGCACCGTGTGTCTGACTGTGTGTGTGCGTGCATGCTTGTGTTATGTTTTATGGGAAGTTTATCTGGTGCAACAGAGTCAAATATATCTTATGTAACAATTGCCTCTAAGCCTTTTAAAACTCTCAGAGAGGAGGCAGGAATATTAACATGCATGGTGTGTCAAATAGAAAATGGAAGGGGGAGACGAATATTAACATGCATGGTGTATCAAATAGAAAATGGAAGGGGGAGACAGGGATATTAACATGCATGGTGTATCAAATAGAAAATGGAAGGGGGAGACAGGAATATTAACATGCATGGTGTATCAAATAGAAAATGGAAGGGGGAGACAAGAATATTAACATGCATGGTGTATCAAATAGAAAATGGAAGGGGGAGACAAGAATATTAACATGCATGGTGTATCAAATAGAAAATGGAAGGGGGAGACAGGAGGGGGAAGAGTGAGCCAGAAAGTTAGGGAAACAAAGACTGATGAAGAGTACAGTTTCTAAAGTATATATAAAATCACCCCAATGGGCAAAATATGCCATGGGATGTCCTAGTGGCCTAATTCTCTGGTTGTAAATTAGTTTTAAGTTCTTTATCAAGGAGACATTTGGTTTTTAGGTGGTTATAGACATCCTTTTATTGGTCGCTAAAAATACATCTAAAAACATCCTTTTACAACGAAGTTGACTGTGACGCCACAAAAGACATTCGAATGACGTCACTGCAACCATTTTTGTGAACCTGAAGGAACTTGGACTTAAATTCAATGTCATGTACAGTGTATGTCCCATTCGCTAAAGTTAGAGCCAATTTTGTCGCCTGTGATTTGTGTATTGCTTTTCACAGGGTTGCACCCCTCACTCTGTCTACAATTTGGACATGCTAGTATTACTAATTACTTGGCAACAAGCCTGAGGGGACCTCCACTGTACCTCCACTGAACCCCATGAAGTAGAGAGAAAAAAAAATCCCCATTGTACCATGATTGAGCTGCGGAAAAGCCAACAAGCCAACAGCATTGTGGCCCATGTTTTTTTTTATTGTGTTCCTTGCTTTTAGGGGCCATTATTCTCACTTGTTTTTTGGGGGACTGGATGCCAAGGATCTGGAGAAAACGTGAGCTTTCTCTCAGCCTCTTCAGGGACCTGCCCGCCTGTCCTCTCTGGGTTTTGTTCTGTTGCATCGGAAGCGGTTTGTTTTGGGGGCCTTGACACCTAGCCTTTGTTTGTGAGAGCCAGGCCACCATGAGAAAGAGAGGCAAGCCAATGACAGTGATGGACGAGGTGAAACAATCGTGTCCACCCCTTTGCCTTACCATTTCCCACATTCCAGTCTGCCATGGCAACTGCTAGGCCGCTGCCGCCCGACCAACACCATGTGTCCAGGCGTGAGCCCTGACTGACTGGGAGAGAACATGTCACATTACTGTGCACCTCACGGCTTGCCTGGCATCCCTAATGCCACATTCCGATTGGGCGAGAGCTCCCCTATGTGAGGACAAACATGACTTTTGACTAATCATTGTTGGTAACTTTCTTAGGCTACCATATTCTATACCTGGGTTTAAATAGTATTTTGTTTTCTCAATAAATGCTTGCCTTAAAGTAACTGTCCAGTGTTTCCAGATTTCTATGAAATATGACCTATAATTAATTATAATATGAGTGAAATAGTTTTCTTTACAATGTTTTTATTATTTAAGTATGCTAAAAAACAGCTTTTCTGTGTTAGAATGGTGTGGGCGTACCCCAACAACAGAATGGTGTGGGCGTACCCCAACAACAGAATGGTGTGGGCGTACCCCAACAACAGAATGGTGTGGGCGTACCCCAACAACAGAATGGTGTGGGCGTACCTCAACAACAGAATGGTGTGGGCGTACCTCAACAACAGAATGGTGTGGGCGTACCCCAACAACAGAATGGTGGGGGCGTACCTCAACAACAGAATGGTGTGGACATACCTCAACAACAGAATGGTGTGGGCATACCTCAACAACAGAATGGTGTGGGCGTACCTCAACAACAGAATGGTGTGGGCGTACCCCAACAACAGAATGGTGTGGGCATACCTCAACAACAGAATGGTGTGGGCGTACCTCAACAACAGAATGGTGTGGGCGTACCCCAACAACAGAATGGTGTGGGCGTACCTCAACAACAGAATGGTGTGGGCGTACCCCAACAACAGAATGGTGTGGGCGTACCTCAACAACAGAATGGTGTGGGCGTACCTCAACTACAGAATGGTGTGGGCGTACCCCAACAACAGAATGGTGTGGGCGTACCCCAACAACAGAATGGTGTGGGCGTACCCCAACAACAGAATGGTGTGGGCGTACCTCAACAACAGAATGGTGTGGGCGTACCTCAACAACAGAATGGTGTGGGCGTACCTCAACAACAGAATGGTGTGGGCGTACCTCAACAACAGAATGGTGTGGGCGTACCCAAACAACAGAATGGTGTGGGCGTACCCCAACAACAGAATGGTGTGGGCATACCTCAACAACAGAATGGTGTGGGCGTACCTCAACAACAGAATGGTGTGGGCGTAAAACAACAGAATGGTGTGGGCGTACCCCAACAACAGAATGGTGTGGGCATACCTCAACAACAGAATGGTGTGGGCGTACCTCAACAACAGAATGGTGTGGGCATACCTCAACAACAGAATGGTGTGGGCATACAGAGAATGGTGTGGGCATACCTCAACAACAGAATGGTGTGGAATGGTGTGGGCATACCTCAACAACAGAATGGTGTGGGCATAAACAACAGAATGGTGTGGGCGTACCCCAACAACAGAATGGTGTGGGCAGAACAACAGAATGGTGTGGGCGTACCTCAACAACAGAATGGTGTGGGCGTACCCAAACAACAGAATGGTGTGGGCGTACCCCAACAACAGAATGGTGTGGGCGTACCTCAACAACAGAATGGTGTGGGCGTACCCCAACAACAGAATGGTGTGGGCGTACCCCAACAGCAGAATGGTGTGGGCGTATACTGATCATAAAAAATATTAATGCAAGTCGACTTTCAAAAGTCCGATTTTCACTGGACAATTACATTAAAGTATTTGTGTGTGTGTGTGTGTGTCTGCAGTGTTCCTGACCTGGGTGAACTGTTCCAGTGTACGTCTGGCCACCAGGATCCAGGATGTGTTCACGGTGGGGAAGCTGGCGGCCCTGGGTCTCATCATAGTGGTCGGCCTGGTGCAGATCTGCAAGGGTGAGACACACACACTCACCCTCTCTCTAGATTGGTTTTTATTATAGCAATCCTGGGACATGCAAGACGTTGTGCAACTGAAAATGAGTAGTAGGTTTCTTATTTAGCAAGTTCAGATAGTACCTCCCCGTTTCGGATTGCTTTCTTCGGTTTTGTGTCTACTGAACATGACCCAGGTGCCGAAGGTCAATAGCACCTTTTAATGTTCAAAGAGACTATCAAGCTATTTCCCTAAAACAGCCACCCAGACATTGATGGTGAATTTGTACTTCTCCAGGTAACTACGAGGGACTGACACCTCAGGTGGCCTTTGAGTTCAGCACGACTCCCTCGGTTGGGCAGATCGCTCTGGCTTTCCTTCAGGCCTCATTCGCCTTCAGTGGATGGAACTTCCTGAACTATGTCACAGAGGAAGTGGTTGAACCGCGACGGTGAGCTTCTGGTTCACCAAACATTATTTTCCTTTGCATTCTATTCTATTCTGTTTATCTATTCTATTCTGTTTACCATGCAATCAACACACAGTCTCATATATCATGCACTGTTAGAGAAATAAGAAGGCAGCTGATATGCAAAATATAACTCTATAGAATGTAAAATTGCAGGATATCACTTTTTTTTCCTTAGCAACATGTTCATTGATATAACATCACAACATACAACTATGCATCACTCCACAATGCTTGCTTTCATGCATTCACAGCCGGACTGCATATTCAGTACACAGCATTGGATGCTTTTACATTCTATAGAGTTATATTTTGCATATCCGCTGCCTTCTTATTTCTCTAACAGTGCATGATATATGAGACTGTGTGTTGATTGCATGGTTTGTATACAGTGTAGATTACCTCATCAATGGTTTGTGTACCGTGTGGATGACCTCATCGGTAGTTTGTGTACCGTGTGGATGACCTCATCGGTAGTTTGTGTACCATGTGGATGACCTCATCAGTAGTTTGTGTACCGTGTGGATGACCTCATCGGTAGTTTGTGTACCGTGTGGATGACCTCATCGGTAGTTTGTGTACCGTGTGGATGACCTCATCGGTAGTTTGTGTACCGTGTGGATTACCTCATCAGGAACCTACCTCGTGCCATTTACATCTCTATCCCATTGGTGACCTTTGTGTACACGCTCACCAACATCGCCTACTTCTCCGCCATGTCACCCGAGGAGCTGCTGTCATCCAATGCTGTGGCTGTTGTGAGTAACGCTGTTCGCTTTGCTTTGCAAAATGACAAAAACTGCATTGCGTACTGTACTTTAATGCTGCCCTTATTTGATTTATTGACCTTTAATGAATGTTCAACACAATGCATGTTTACATAGAGATGACCTTTAACTTGCTGTACATCAAGAGTTATCCCTGGCTTGAATTGTGTCTTAAATGTAAACCTTCTTGTTCTGCTGCAGACATTTGGAGAGAAGCTGCTGGGGATGTTCTCTGTCATTATGCCCATCTCTGTAGCCTTGTCTACGTTTGGAGGCATCAACGGCTACCTCTTCACATCTTCTAGGTGAGGGGTCAACCCCGGTGGATGGTGTCCTCTAGACTGGCTTTGTCTCAATCCACAAGGATGCAGCCTTTGATTGAGACACAGCCATAGAAACAGAGGCGTGTGTGTGTTTTTTAAGTAAATTTAATGTTTATAAGCCCTCTAGGTTTTTATTTGTCTTTCTAGATTGTGTTTCTCTGGGGCCAGAGAGGGACATCTACCCAGCCTGCTGGCTATGATCCACTTTAAGAACTGCACCCCTATCCCTGCTCTCCTCTGCTGCGTAAGACTACCTAACACTACTACGTCTCTACTGTATGTTTTTTTTCTTAAACGACAATCAGTGGCCAACATGCAGGTCCTATATCCCTCTACCTTATGTCTTCAATAACGGTCTCTCTCTCTCCCTCTGTCTCTCTCCCTTCTCTCCCTCTGTCTCTGTCTTGCAGTGTACTGCCACCATTGTAATCCTGTGTATAGGAGAGACACACAACCTGATCAACTATGTGTCCTTCATCAACTACCTCTCCTATGGAGTC
Organism: Oncorhynchus tshawytscha; assembly: GCF_018296145.1. Taxonomy (NCBI): domain Eukaryota; kingdom Metazoa; phylum Chordata; class Actinopteri; order Salmoniformes; family Salmonidae; genus Oncorhynchus; species Oncorhynchus tshawytscha. The sequence continues at coordinate 44,601,162 of NC_056447.1, read as the reverse complement.
ACCATCGCAGGCCTGCTCTATTACCGATGGAAGAAGCCCAAACTTTACAGACCAATTAAGGTATTATTAATACAGGCATGGTTCAATCATGGCCCCTCAGATAAATGATTGACACAGTAATTGACAAAAAATAACAAACTACAGCAACACAGTGAACCTGTTCTCATCACCTGTTGAAAACAGAGTAGAAGCAGCTATTTTCCTCTGTCCTCTTCACTCGGGTGATTCATTGGAAGGTGAGACGTCATGTTGACTCTCTCTTCATTATAAAAACACAATCTGTTCTCATCGACCTGGCCAAGGCTTTTGACTCTGTCAATCACCGTATTAGCCTTGGTTTTTCTATTAGCCTCAATAGCCTTGGTTTTTCTAATGACTGCCTCGCCTGGTTCACCAACTACTTTGCAGACAGAGTTCAGTGTGTCAAATCGGAGGGCATGTTGTCCGGACCTCTGGCAGTCTCTATGGGGGTACCACAGGGTTCAATTCTCAGGCCAACTCTTTTCTCTGTATATATCAATGATGTCGCTCTTGCTGCGGGCGATTCTCTGATCCACATCTATGCAGACGACACCATTCTGTATACTTCTGGCCCTTCCTTGGACACTGTGCTAACTAACCTCCAAATGAGCTTAAATGCCATACAACACTCCTTCCGTGGCCTCCAACTGCTCTTAAACGCTAGTAAAACAAAATGCATGCTTTTCAACCGTTCGCTGCCCACATTCGCCCCCCGACTAGCATCACCACCCTGGACGGTTCCGACCTAGAATATGTGGACAACGATAAATACCTAGGTGTCTAGCTAGACTGTAAACTCTCCTTCCAGACTCATATTAAACATCTCCAATCCAAAATCAAATCTAGAATCTGCTTTCTATTTCGCAACAAAGCCTCCTTCACTCACGCCGCCAAACTTACCCTAGTAAAACTGACTATCCTACCGATCCCCGGCGATGTCATCTACAAAATAGCTTCCAATACTCTACTCGGCAAACTGGATGGAGTTTATCACAGTGCCATCCGTTTTGTTACTAAAGCACCTTATACCACCCACCACTGCGACCTGTATGCTCTAGTCGGCTGGCCCTCGCTACATATTCGTCGCCAAACCCACTGGCTCCAGGTCATCTATAAGTGTATGCTAGGTAAAGCTCCGCCTTATCTCAGTTCACTGGTCACGATAACAACACCCTCCCGTAGCACACGTTCCAGCAGGTATATCTCACTGATCATCCCCAAAGCCAACACCTCATTTGGCCGCCTTTCCTTCCAGTTCTCTGCTGCCAGTGACTGGAACGAATTGCAAAAATCGCTGAAGTTGGAGACTTTTATTTCCCTTACCAACTTTAAACATCAACTATCTGAGCAGCTGTACATAGTCCCTCTAATTGCTGCAGCTGTACATAGTCCCTCTGTAAATAGCCCATCCAATCTACCTACCTCATCCCCATACTGTTTTTATTTGATTTATTTTTCTGCTCTTTTGCACACCAGTATCTCTACTTGCACATCATCATCTTCTCATTTATCACTCCAGTGTTAATCTGCTAAATTGTAATTATTCGCTCCTATGGCCTATTTATTGCCTACCTCCTCATGCATTTTGCACACACTGTATATAGACTTTAGTTTTACTACTGTGTCATTGACTTGTTTATTGTGTTATTGGCTTGTTTATTGTTTACTCCATGTGTAACTCTGTGTTGTTGTCTGTGTCACACTGCTTTGCTTTATCTTGGTCAGGTCGCAGTTGCAAATGACAACTTGTTGTCAACTAGCCTACCTGGTTAAATAAAGGTGAAATAAAATTAAATGAAAATAAATCCCTTCTCATCAGGTAAACCTACTTGTTCCTATCACCTACCTGATGTTCTGGGCCCTGTTACTGGGCTTCAGCCTGTACTCTGAGCCTGTAGTGTGTGGTGTTGGGCTGGTCATCATGCTCACTGGTGTACCAGTCTACTTCCTGGGGGTGCACTGGAAAGCCAAGCCCAAGTGTATCTATGACTTCATCGGTGAGTGTCCTCTTGAGTCCTGCAAATACATGCTTGTTTTAGTAATCCTGGCCTCTTTCTTTGCCCCCCAAAATATCTGAATTTCTGAATTCAACCACATATTTTTAATGGTATTCAAACTCCCTAAACCCTATATATAACAAGTATCAAACCATTCTTTATTTAAGGAGACCCAGATATATGGCATTTAAAAGGAATACTACGTTAGTGGTCTGGTCAGACACTTTTTTGTGATGCTAAACATGGGACCTGTTTTCTCACAGAGTCAGCAACCTACGTGGCACAGAGGCTGTGTTTCGTGGTCTTCCCTCAGTTCGACCCCATCGAGATCAGTCCAATCGAAGAATGGCCCGACAAATCTTCTGACACTCTATCTAGGAAGTCTTAAACTCTTTTTGCCTTCTGAAGTATTTTTCTTTTTGTATATTCTGTCACTGTATGAGTACAGACACGGCCCGTTCCTTATAGTGGAGCCCCTTGTCTGGTCTCTGGTAACCTCAGACTCATATCCATTTCTTTACAGCTAGGTGGAATTGCCTGCATTTTGATGCATGGGCCACTTGCAAAAAAATGTATTATCTTTTTGTACTAAGTCGTCAAGGACAACAAGCTAATGGCAACAGTATCACATTTTGAAACAGACTTCATATGCCCTAAGGAAGTATTTGAGCCTTTGGGTTTTAATTGACCTAAGATTTACTGTGCATCATTGTGCCTTTTAGGGGAAATTGTGTACCTTATTAACAAAAATGTACCTTACCTATTATTTGAATTTGGAATTTGCTTTGCTTTGTGTGTTCCTTATGAGAATTTGAAAAGCACTGTGGTCTTCCATGTTCTGCTTCTTGCCAGTTGTTAATTTGCCACATGTCATGACTTCCTCAGATTTGTGAACATATTCAAAACTATCTGAACAAAGACCTCAGAGCCTTTGACTGGAATCCTTTGGAAATTAATCTCTTTAGCCAGCAACAGCCAACAACATAGATGTGTTCTGATTGTATACTGCTGCATGATAGATGATTGTAGTTGATAGTTGAGTGTCACTATGTTTTTACAGTAATTAGTTTGTTTAACTTTTGCCATTGCCTTTAACACTACTGATTATATTTCATATACTGTAAATACACGACAACTGTAATGTTCACAGCTGACATAATGACCCAAACACCAATTTATACCGATGTTATGTGGAAGTAAAACTGCTCACAAAATGCTTGCTGGACTTTAATGCTTGTTTCTAAACTAAGATTCTAATATCAAGTTAACTTATTTTCTTTTCTATTCTCTACCACACTTAAAACTAAATGCTGTGCTGGTAACCTGACAAAAACATACAAAAGGCCTTTGCTTTTCCTGTGGTGCACTGTACTGCCATTCCATTTATTTTCCCTAAACAGAGCTCTTTAACTGATATTGTGCTCTTCATATGACCAGGCCCTTGACTGTTACTGTAAAAAAAAAAAAAGATGATATGTTGCATTTCTTTTGAAATTAACATACATTTTAAGTAGCCTAGATTTATAGATATATACTGTATTGTAGTAGATATATGGATACTGTACTTGATACCACACATTACTCAAGGAACATATTTAATGCCAATAACCAGATAATGATGTAGGTTTAGGATATCATTATGTAGTTTGTTAGTACTACGTGAGTCTGTGTTGTCTCTCCAACAGCTGCCATGATCATTAAGCCAGTCAGGTAAAACACAGTGCTTATGCAAGATTTATTACTACTTTATATCCATTTTAGTTCATATTTCTAGAGCAGTCTTGATATGAAGAGCTTTTACACTGTAAATTATTTGTAAAGCATCAGGTGTTTACAATGGGTTCAGTACTTGGAATGTTAACTGGAATGTATTTTAGTGCACTTTTTTGTAAATGAGAAAATGACAATAATACCACAATAAATCAAATACCTGTCGGAAATGAATGACTTCATGCTTTGTCTGCTTTGTTTCATTGCCATTATCATTTATCATAATGTTGCACTCACTATAAAGTATTCAACTGTTTAAATTTGCCAATAATGTACCAGTAACTGCCAGCCAGAGAGAAAATGTTTAAAAAAGTATTTATATGTGGCTTTAAAATATTGTAGCTTATAGTGTGTTTTACGTTCATCAGGTTTACACCACCGGTACAGTTAGGTATGCAGCACACAACACACAAAGGACCACTTTAGCACAACGTTACTCGTAGTGAATTTGTCTGTTCTATGCAGTAATTTCTATTCCAAATCGGCGAGGTTTGATGATGCAAGATTTCAAACAGGAAGTAGAGTCAACACGCGTTCCGGGGGATCAAATGAAGACCACTATAATGTACTTTCTGTAAATGACGGTGAGTTATTTTGATTATGGAGTAAAAACAGGATATCGTAAGTGCCAGATGTGTGTCCTCCAATTATATTACCAGCAATACGTTAGATCTGCCACGTTTCTCTGGTTGTACGCAAATGAACAGCGACACCAAACATGTTTGTCAACGCAGCTAAAACTGTCTTTGGCTAAAGCAATGCTGTTATTAACCCTGATTCGTATAGAATTACACCCACCATTCGTTGTTGATTACTTCACATAACCTAACCTCTTCACCAATATGAGACTCAGGACATGGACAGCTTGTTGTAATAGCTTTGCCTGTTTTCTGTTTCCATTAGAACCAGGCGAATAAAGAAAATATGACGGCCAATACAGTGGGTAGACTGTGTTTCCGCAATGTAAATGCACTGGCACCTATGGTGCGTGTTGGCACCTTACCAACGAGACTGCTGTCCCTGGATTATGGTGCTGATATTGTGTACTCTGAGGTAAGTGTCAGTGGAGAAGGTGTGCTTCATTTTATGGCTTTGGGGCAATTGACTGTTGTCTTTGATTACTGTGTTCAATCCATTTTTTTGTATGTTTTGTAGGAGTTGATTGACATCAAAATGGCACAGTGTCAGAGAGTTGTCAATGGTAAGTTTGTCTCACCTACCCTACTACAGTCCTTTGATTACTGTTGTTGTAACAACTGTCACTGTGAGATGCTAGTGTGTGTGTGTGTGTGTGTGTGTGTGTGTGTGTGTGTGTGTGTGTGTGTGTGTGTGTGTGCACACGCTGTGATTTGCAGAGGTCTTGGAGACGGTGGATTTCGTGGCTCCTGATGAGAGAGTGATGTTCAGGACCTGCGAAAAGGAGAAAGACCGTGTTGTCTTCCAGATGGTAGGCTATACACGAGAGCTTTCACTGTCTGCAATGTTTCATTAGAGGAATTGGAGGGGGGGGGGCTATTGAAGTCAATATTTGACATAGACAGGACTCATGTCCTTATTTATTCAACATGTCAAAGATGGGACCAACATGACTATGCCTCTTACTGTTTCTGCAGGGAACTGCGGACCCAGACAGAGCACTGATTGTGGCGCGACTAGTGTGAGTCTTGAACATTGTATTTCTGTTGTTCATCTATTCTTTCTGTTCCATTTCTACTGGTATATAGGAAGAACATGTAAGCATATGTTGTCAGCAACTGAGGTCTAGGTTGAGAGGCACTACAGTCTGTTCTATGGTCCTTATAGGGGGACAGAACTAGTGGTGTCTGGTATAGGGGGATAGAATACCTCACAAGTGAAAAGAAAAGCCTTATTGCCCCTTGGCACCTGTTCTTCTATTTTCCTCTTTGTAATGTGTAGGGAGAATGATGTGGCTGCCATCGATGTGAACATGGGCTGTCCTAAGGAATACTCTACTAAGGTGGGCTATGAGTGACACAGTCAGCAGCCAACAAATAGTCAATGAATGGTCAGTCAGTTCAGACCTAATATAATGTTCACACTAAGGTGACTGTCTGCTGACCCCTCACTTCTCTGTATCTCCTGTAGGGTGGGATGGGAGCTGCTCTGCTCTCAGACCCCGACAAAATCGAAGCGGTGAGTCGTCAATCTTCTCCCCCATCAGAAAGCTAATTGAATAGAGCACTGTTGAGAAATAATATCTATATTTTTGTCATCTCTCTTTTTCTAGATTCTTAGAACACTTGTGAAAGGAGTGTCCAAACCAGTGACATGTAAAATCAGAATATTGCCCACAGTAAGTTTTAAAAGGACAATGCCTTTTCTACAGCAATTAGATGGGTGTCATGTGTTTTGAGCCAAATTCATTAGTCTTTTGACCTCACTTGTTAAAGATTACATTCGCCATTAAAATTGTACTTGTGAGGCAGACTGACTGACCCCTGTGTTTATGTGTGTGTTCAGCTGGAAGATACTCTTAGTCTGGTAAAGAGAATTGAGAACACGGGTGTGGCAGCTATTGCCGTTCATGGCAGGTAAAGTCCTGTTCTTATCATACCCTTTGTTACACTACATGATCAAAAGTTTGTGGACACGTGCTCGTCGAACATCTCATTTCAAAATCATGGGCATTAATATGGATTTGGTCCCCCCTTTGCTTCTATAACAGCCTCTACTCTTCTGGGAAGGCTTTTCCACTAGATGTTGGAACGTTGCTGCGGGGACTTGCTTCCATTCAGCCACAAGCATTAGTGAGGTCGGGCACTGATGTTGGGTGATTAGGCCAGGCTCGCAGTCGGCGTTCATCCCAAAGGTGTTCGATGGGGTTAAGGTCAGGGCTCTGTGCAGGCCAGTCAAGTTCTTCCACACGGATCTCGACAAACCATTTCTGTATGGACCTTTCTTTGTGCATGGGGGCATTGTAATGCTGAAACAGGAAACTGAAACAAAGGGGTCCCAGACCATTATTCCTCCTCCACAAAACTTTACAGTTGGCACTATGCATTGGGGCAGGTAGCGTTCTCCTAGCATCCGTCAAACCCAGATTTGTCCGTCAGACTGCCAGATGGTGAAGCGTAATTCATAACTCCAGAGAACGCTTTGCCACGGCTCCAGAGCCGACGCTTGGCATTGCTCATGGTGATCTTAGGCTTGTGTGCGGCTGCTTGGCCATGATGCTCCCGGCGAACAATTATTGTGCCGACGTTGCTTCCAGAGGCAGATTGGAACTCGGTAGTGAGTGTTACAACCGATGACAGATGATTTTTACATGCTTCAGCAATCAGCGGTCCAGTTCTGTGAGCTTGTGTAGCCTACCACTTTGAGGCTGAGCCGTTGTTGCTCCTAGTAGTATTCACTTCACAATAACAGAACTTATAGTTGATTAGGGCAGCTCTAGCAGGGCAGAAATTTGACAAACTGACTTGCTAGAAAGGTGGCATTCTATGACGGTGCCACATTGAAAGCCACTGAGCTCTATAGTAAGGCCATTTTACTGCCAATAATTATCTGTGGAGATTGCATGGCTGTGTGATCGATTTCATACACCTGTCAGCAACGGGTGTGGCTGAAATAGCCAAATCCACTCATTTGAAGGGGTGTCCACATACTATTGTATATATATTGTATTTTACATTCATCTGATTTTAGATGCTTGATTTTGTGTAAAGCTAGTGATTTATAGAGACCCAAACCTTTTTGTGGCTCATTTTCTTTTTTGGTGTTTTGCATATCCAAATTGATTTGTGACTGCCTCTACTTCCTCAGGTTAAAAGATGAAAGACCAAGACACCCTGTTCACTGTGACTTCATCCAGGCTATAGCTGAGGCGGTGTCCATTCCTGTCATCGCTAAGTGAGTCGCTCTGTCTCTCTCAAAGGTGTTGTGAACACGGAGATAAATAAATTATTATGTGACTGACTGTCCTTGCCTTCGACACTTACTGTATTTTGTGTAGCGGAGGTTCTCTGGACAGGGTCAAAGCCCACGCTGACATCGAGGAGTTCCGGAAGGCCACCGGGGCGTCCTCTGTGATGGTTGCCAGGGCGGCTATGTGGAACCCCTCAGTGTTCCGCAGTCAGGGACTGCTGTCTGTGGAGGAGGTCATGGAGGAATACCTCAAATACGTGAGTCTACCGCCCTCCGTCCACTTTACCTCACTCTGCAGGAGACCCACTGTGTTAAAATGCCAAACTCAGCTATCACTTTCATATTGTAGATTGACATATTGTGGTATGACATAGGAAAGTTACCTAGGTAATCCAAGGCTTGTTTTTTGATCTGATAATGACGCAATCACAAACTACAGGGAAGTTAATCAAAGATGACTTGCCATATGCCAACTTTACCAAGCATAAAATACATTGTGTCATGTTAGAAGCCAATTAAGAAACATTTGTGCTTTTTTTATTTGTAGGCCATCCGCTACGACAACCATGCCTTCAACACCAAGTACTGCCTCTGTCAGATGCTGAGGGATAAGGTGGAGTCTCCACTGGGGAAGCAACTCAAATCTGCCCAAACCAACAAAGAGATCTGGTACATGTATTTTGAATCATGATGTCAGAGAACTTCAGAATTCCAGTATTCTATTTAATTTCCTAGTAGATGTAGTTCTATTTCATATATTATTCTATTGGTGAACCTTTTTGGTAATAAGTACTCAAAGATTGTAGTATTGGTACTCAAGTTTGATGTTTGGGTATTTAACTCTACACCTGTGTTTTCCAGTGAGGGATATGGGCTGCAGGAGTACTATAAGAAGACCCAGGCAGAACTACAAGCCAGAAGGGAAGCCATCCAAACCAACCACAATCACCCCAACCAGCCTGTTCTAGATGGTGATGTCACCACAATGCATGTCAAATTTGAACGGTTTGTTCTAAGGCCATTTGGAACTCCTCTTACACATCTCTCTCATCGGGTTACATCAGCTCTACTCTGTCTGGTGGATGATGTTTAAGGGATGACCTGACCAAATTTGCATAGAAATTTAATTTACAGATTGTTACTCTAATTGAAAGCAATACTAAGAAGCTGTAGATCTGTTCTATGTGCATTATTTCTATGCTCCCTGTTCTTAAGTTTAGTTTTTGCATCTTGTACTGTTAGTTTTGTACACCAGCTACTATATTTTTGGTTATGGAAAAGATATGTCACAGCGGTTTAGATGGTTCAATGATTCTCTACACAATGGCTGGTGGTTTTGTCACAATTTGAAATTAGGCGAACTCTTAGAATTTCAGCAACCAGGAAACGGCGGAGCGATTTCTGCATAGTGCACCTTTAAGATCATTGGTTTATGTCTAGTAAGTCACTAGTTGAGTTGTGTAGGCGGGTAGTGGGAAGTCCTGTAATATATTACTGTGAATATTACATATTGCACATATTATTATGACTGTACATAGTATGATGGATGTGTGATGTTGGTGTGTCAGGAGGGAGTACCCTGGAGAATTCAGCCCTAAGATGTTCCTGCTGGAGTGGAGCCGCAAGGAGAACTTAGAGCAACCACGATATGAGACAGTAAGATGACCACTTTAGATTAGCCATGGTCTTTCAACATACATGTCAAAACCAGAGTGCATTTATGTGTAGTGTGCCTATGTGCATTGTGTATGATGTTATCAGGTACAGCGCTCTCAAGACCGGGCCTTCCAATCCATGGTAACAATGACAGGGAAAAAGTACAGATCCACTCTGTGGTGAGTTAATAGTGAAAGTGTTATAGACATTTTAAATGTTAGTCATTTAGCAGATGCCAGTGTTAGTTCACAAAAGGCTTAATTCATTTTATTTCTATTTATGACCAAGTTAAACCCTGGGAAGTTAAAGCTTGATAACACTGTTATAACACACAATGCTTAAAACAGTGTTATTTACTCATACAAATGCTAAAGTACACTGTATTCACACATAAAAACACATTCTCTTTTATAACCATGCAGGGAGAAGTCAAAGAAATATGCAGAGCAGGCTTCTGCTATAGTATGTCTACGTGTTTTGGGGCTACCAGAGGGGCGGGCTGGTGAAGAGTACTCTGGGTTGGTGGGCAAGAGGAAGAGGGAGAAGAACAATGAGATGCCAGATGAGGAGGACACCACTACATACTTTGGAGCCAGGAAAAGACACCTGTCTGAAAACCCAGAAGAGCAACGGGTCACCAACTATTCCAAATAGTGTACTGCACAAGACATGCACAGCCTGACTACTACACTGTGTAACAACTGTGTAAAATTATTGCTTTACGACCGCAATAAGACAGCATGTACCTTTTATATTAAATGGTGACTGTTTTGCAGCAGGGGTCAGCTCTTACCATGGGGAATGATTGATACAGTAGCGGCCATATTATTGTGAGATTGAGACATGGCAACGAGTAGTGTACAGTGTCTGAGATATTCTGTCAGCTCCCCCCCAAATAGTCAAACAGACATCAGCATGAGGTGTTCAATGCTATTTATTTTTTCTCCTGGATTATTTTGTTTAGTGACAACAAGCCTGTTTGGTGTTGGTTTGCAGAAAACATGCTCTGCATGGGATTATTAAATGGCCCCATTATTATTTTATTTTTTGATCAACCAAACTGGTAATCGGATTAGTTTACAAAGAAACCGGTCCAAATGTGTAACAAGACAGTTTGTCAGGCTACTTGAAATCATGCATTCTGCTTACTCTTGCAATATTCAAATGTTTCTTCTGTAAAGTCACAATAGAAAACCACTTATCAACTTTCTGCACTACTCATATTGACCAGAAGCAAGTTTTTATTTTATAATTCTTGACAGGAGTGTATGTACAGTGTAATGAAATCTGCCAGAGGAGGGCGGCACAGGAGCTGTATAAAGAGAGTTAATTTTCTTAGGCAGTATTTATTGCACCATTGTCTCACATGGGACCTTACAAAATTAGGAAAACTTGCTTTTTATGTTTTCATCCTAAATTAATTGGTTGTTGCTCTTTCACGTTAAACAATAAACCTTTTTGTTGATTGTATACATTGACAGTTGGCTGCTATTGAATCAATTGTTTTTAATTAAACAGTTTGATTCTAATTATCTTTATTCGTATCCAGAGACACTGCCGTGTCAGGTGATTTGATACTCTAATAATCTCTCACCAGCTACTGTACTTGTACGCAGGCTGATGCCTGTGGTGGATTTAGCTGACGTCATGAACGGAGCTGTCTGTCAATGCTTTGTTTGTAATATGGAAGTTTAGTGAGTAGACTGACTGCTTCTTCAAGGGTAATCGAGAATAACTACGGACAAACTATTGTCTATGCGTCTTTTTTATTTGCATAACTGAACTGGTAAAGTATCGAGAGATTATAACGTCGTTATAAATGTCGTCTGGAGGGAACACGCATTTTGGAGTCGTTTTAACTATTTACAACTTCGGATAGGCTTCTTGCTGTTAATAGTAAAAACAAAAAGTATTTCCTCCTTACATCGTTAAAATCTTGAATGCAGTTCTGAAACAACGGCAAAAAAAAACGACTCGTCAGACCGAATGAGTACTGTAAATTTTAGCGGCAATGAGGAGCTGGACTTCAGACTTATTTTCGGGGAGGAGGCGCAACAACAGCTAGGCCCCGTAGGTGAGTTCTCTTCTTTTTTTGATGCAACAATGTATTCGCCAAAGCCGTAATAGAATGTTATAAAGTTAACCATTCGATGCCAATTTGCCTTGGCTACCTGGTCCTGGAGCCAAAGTAGAAGAACTACGAATGTAAGGCGGCAGTCATTGACCTATATGTGTCGCTACTGTCTTGTAGGGCAGGGTTCACCAACTGGCGGCCCACGGACCGAATTTGGCTCGCGGGTGATTTTATTTGGCCCCAAAATTTTCTGGAACAAAAAACCCCAAATGTTTTTATTTTTATTTGTTGAACAGAAAATACTGTAAAAACACCAGCAAATCATCTCCCAAGTGATTTAAATGTTTGAAATCTGTTCCAAAGTATGCATAATAAAGATATATGTGATTGTACACAAATGTAAACAAGGTTTGAAATTGTGTTTTAATCAAATATATCTGGTCTACAAATGATTTGTAATTATGTTCTGGCCCCCTAAACCACCCGCTCAAGAAAAAATCGTCCCGCTGCTGAATCTAGTTAATTATCCCCGTTGTAAGGTATCAATTGTAGCCTAATAAACCTAGACTGTCAGATTCAGTTGAATAAGCATTTACTTGTTATATCTTTAAATGTGTAGCTTACTTAGGCAACATGAATATTTTGAAAGTTCTAAAACGTATAACACACATGTAAAATACTAGACCAGTGTTTTATGATCACACTGCATAATACACCAGCCATTCTGAATGATGTGGAGTTTATTCAGTGGTATAAAGTACTTAAGGAAAAATACTTGACAGTACTACTTAAGTAGTTTTTTGGGGTATCTGTACCAGACAATTTATTTAACTAGGCAAGTCCGTTAAGAACAAATTCTTATTTACAATGGCAGCCTACCAGGGATCAGTGGGTTAACTGCCTTGTTCAGGGGCACAATGACAGATTTTTACCTTGTCAGCTCAGGGATTCGATCCAGCAACCTTTCGGTTACTGGCCCAACACTCCAACCACTAGGCTTCCTGCCGTCCCAATGGGACTCATCTCGTCCAAAAAGTTGACTCAAGTTTGCCAAAAATCACCTGGATGATCATCAAGACTCTTGGAGGAATGTTCTATGGACAGATGAGTCAAAAGTATAACTTTTTGGACAACATGGGTCCCATTATACCTGGCAAAAACCAAGCTCTGTATTCCACAGTAAGAACCTTATACCAACAGTCAAGCATGGTGGTGGTAGTGTGATGGTTTGGGGATGATTTTCTTATTTTCCTCAGGACCTGGATTACTTCCCTTAATAGAAGGAACCATGAATTCTCCATCTGTGCGCTGAAGCTGAAATCCAGCTGGGTCATGCAGCAAGACAATGATCCAAAACACACGATCATGTCTACATGAAAATGTCAAAAAAGCAACACATTTGAAGTTTGGAAGGGCCTAGTCAAAGTCCAGACCTAATCCCAATTGAGATGTTTTGGCAGGACTTGAAATGAGCAGTTCATTCTTGAAAACCTCTGAGTTAAAGCAGTTCTGCATGCAAGAGTGGGCCAAAATTCCTCCACAGCGATGTGAGACTGATCAACGACTACAGGAAGCATTTGCAATGTATTGAGTGTAAGGAGGCAATTGCTTTTTCACACAGGGAATTGGGTGTTGCGTAACTTCGTTAATTAAATATAGTAAGTATCAATTTTTTTATTTTCACTTTTTATTATTTATTTGTAAACTCAGGTTCCCTTTATCTAATATTAAGTTTTGGTTGAAGATCTGATAACATTCAGTATAAAAAATATGCAACATTTTAGGGAAGGGAAGGGGGCAAATACTTTTCACGGCACTGTACCTTAAAAAAAGAGGTAGGGGTGTGGATCAGAAAACCAGCCAGTATCTGGTGTGACCACCATTTGCCTCATGCAGCGCGACACATCTCCTTCGCATAGAGTTGACCAGGCTGTTGATTATTGCCCCACTCCTCTTCAATGGCTGTGCGAAGTTGCTGGATTTGGCAGGAACTGAAACACGCTGTAATACATGTCGATCCAGAGAATCCCAAACATGCCCTATGGGTGACATGTCTGGTGAGTATGCAAGCCATGGAAGAACTGAGACATTTTCAGCTTCCAGGAATTGTGTACAGATCCTTGCGACATGGGGCTGTATGTTGTCATGCAGAAACATGAGGTGATAGCGGGTCAATGGCACGATAATGGGCCTCAGGATCTCGTAACGGTATCTCTGTGCTTTCAAATTGCCATCAATAAAATGCAATTGTGTTTGTTGTCTGTAGCTTATCCCTGCCCATACCATAACCCCACCTCCACCATGGGGCACTCTGTTCACAACGTTGACATCAGCAAACTGCTCACCAACACGTTGCCATACACACTGTCTGCCACTTGCCTGGTACAGTTGAAATCGGGATTTATCATTTTTATTTATTTATTTTATTTAACCTTTATTTAACCAGGTAGGCAAGTTGAGAACAAGTTCTCATTTACAATTGCGAAGATAAAGCAAAGCAGTTCGACACATTCGACACAGAGTTACACATGGAGTAAAACAAACATACAGTCAATAATACAGTATAAACAAGTCTATATACGATGTGAGCAAATGAGGTGAGATAAGGGAGGTAAAGGCAACAAAAAAAAAGGCCATGGTGGCGAAGTAAAAACAATATAGCAAGTAAAACATTGGAATGGTAGATTTGCAATGGAAGAATGTGCAAAGTAGAAATAAAAATAATGGGGTGCAAAGGAGCAAAATAAAATTTAAAAAATAAATACAGTAGGGAAAGAGGTAGTTGTTTGGGCTAAATTATAGGTGGGCTATGTACAGGTGCAGTAATCTGTGAGCTGCTCTGACAGTTGGTGCTTAAAGCTAGTGAGGGAGATAAGTGTTTCCAGTTTCAGAGATTTTTTGTAGTTCGTTCCAGTCATTGGCAGCAGAGAACTGGAAGGAGAGGCGGCCAAAGAAAGAATTGGTTTTGGGGGTGACTAGAGAGATATACCTGCTGGAGCGTGTGCTACAGGTGGGAGATGCTATGGTGACCAGCGAGCTGAGATAAGGGGTGACTTTACCTAGCATGGTCTTGTAGATGACATGGAGCCAGCTGGTTTGGCGACGAGTATGAAGCGAGGGCCAGCCAACGAGAGCGTACAGGTCGCAATGGTGGGTAGTATATGGGGCTTTGGTGACAAAACGGATTGCACTGTGATAGACTGCATCCAATTTGTTGAGTAGGGTATTGGAGGCTATTTTGTAAATGACATCGCCAAAGTCGAGGATTGGTAGGATGGTCAGTTTTACAAGTGTATGTTTGGCAGCATGAGTGAAGGATGCTTTGTTGCGAAATAGGAAGCCAATTCTAGATTTAACTTTGGATTGGAGATGTTTGATATGGGTCTGGAAGGAGAGTTTACAGTCTAACCAGACACCTAAGTATTTGTAGTTATCCACGTATTCTAAGTCAGAGCCGTCCAGAGTAGTGATGTTGGACAGGTGGGCAGGTGCAGGTAGCGATCGGTTGAAGAGCATGCATTTAGTTTTACTTGTATTTAAGAGCAATTGGAGGCCACGGAAGGAGAGTTGTATGGCATTGAAGCTTGCCTGGAGGGTTGTTAACACAGTGTCCAAAGAAGGGCCAGAAGTATACAGAATGGTGTCGTCTGCGTAGAGGTGGATCAGAGACTCACCAGCAGCAAGAGCGACCTCATTGATGTATACAGAGAAGAGAGTCGGTCCAAGAATTGAACCCTGTGGCACCCCCATAGAGACTGCCAGAGGTCCGGACAGCAGACCCTCCGATTTGACACACTGAACTCTATCAGAGAAGTAGTTGGTGAACCAGGCGAGGCAATAATTTGAGAAACCAAGGCTGTCGAGTCTGCCGAGGAGGATATGGTGATTGACAGAGTCGAAAGTTAAGTTAAGATATAATTTAGGACCTTGAGCGTGGCTGAGGTGCACCCATGACCAGCTCTGAAGCCAGATTGCATAGCAGAGAAGGTATGGTGAGATTCGAAATGGTCGGTAATCTGTTTGTTGACTTGGCTTTGTAAGACCTTAGAAAGGCATGGTAGGATAGATATAGGTCTGTAGCAGTTTGGGTCAAGAGTGTCCCCCCTTTGAAGAGGGGGATGACCAGATGACACGAAAGAGAGGTTGAACAGGCTAGTAATAGGGGTGGCAACAATTTCGGCAGATAATTTTTAGAAAGAAAGGGTCCAGATTGTCTAGCCCGGCTGATTTGTAGGGGTCCAGATTTTGCAGCTCTTTCAGAACATCAGCTGAACGGACAGTGTTTCCTATCTTCAGTGCAGTGGGCAGCTGGGAGGAGGTGTTCTTATTTACAGTGTCCCAGAACTTTTTGAGTTAGTGTTGCAGGAAGCAAATTTCTGCTTGAAAAAGCTAGCCTTAGCTTTTCTAACTGCCTGTGTATAATGGTTTCTAGCTTCCCTGAACAGCTGCATATCACGGGGCTGTTCGATGCTAATGCAGAACGCCATAGGATGTTTTTGTGTTGGTTAAGGGCAGTCAGGTCTGGGGAGAACCAAGGGCTATATCTGTTCCTGTTTCTAAATTTCTTGAATGGGGCATGTTTATTTAAGATGGTTAGGAAGGCATTTAAAAAAATATCCAGGCATCCTCTACTGACGGGATGAGATCAATATCCTTCCAGGATACCCCGGCCAGGTCGATTAGAAAGGCCTGCTCGCTGAAGTGTTTCAGGGAGCGTTTGACAGTGATGAGTGGAGGTCGTTTGACCGCTGACCCATTACGGATGCAGGCAGTGATCGCTGAGATCTTAGTTGAAGACAGCAGAGGAGTATTTAGAGGGCAAGTTGGTTAGGATGATATCTATGAGGGTGCCCGTGTTTAAGGCTTTGGGGAGGTACCTGGTAGGTTCATTGATAATTTGTGTGAGATTGAGGGCATCAAGTTTAGATTGTAGGATGGCTGGGGTGTTAAGCATGTTCCAGTTTAGGTCGCCTAGCAGCACGAGCTCTGAAGATAGATGGGGGGCAATCAGTTCACATATGGTGTCCAGAGCACAGCTGGGGGCAGAGGGTGGTCAGAGCAGGCGGCAACGGTGAGACACTTGTTTTTAGAGAGGTGGATTTTTAAAAGTAGAAGTTCAAATTGTTTGGGTACAGACCTGGATAGTAGGACAGAACTCTGCAGGCTATCTTTGCAGTAGATTGCAACACTTTTGGCAGTTCTATCTTGTCTGAAAATGTTGTAGTTTGGGATTAAAATTTCAGAATTTTTGGTGGTCTTCCTAAGCCAGGATTCAGACACTGCTAGAACATCCGGGTTGGCAGAGTGTGCTAAAGCAGTGAATAGAACAAACTTAGGGAGGAGGCTTCTAATGTTAACATGCATGAAACCAAGGCTGTTACGGTTACAGAAGTTGTCAAAAGAGAGTGCCTGGGGAATGTGAGTGGAGCTAGGCACTGCAGGGCCTGGATTCACTTCTACATCGCCAGAGGAACAGAGGAGGAGTAAAATAAGGGTACGGCTAAAAGCAATAAGAATTGGTCGTCTAGAACTTCTGGAACAGAGAGTAAAAGGAGGTTTCTGGGGGCGATAAAATAGCATCAAGGTATAATGTACAGACAAAGGTATTGTAGGACGTGAATACAGTGGAGGTAAACCTAGGTATTGAGTGATGAAGAGAGAGATATTGTCTCTAGAAACATCATTGAAACCAGGAGATGTCATTGCATGTGTGGGTGGTGGAACTAATAGGTTGGATAAGGTATAGTGAGCATGACTAGAGGCTCTACAGTGAAATAAGCCAATAAACACTAACCAGAACAGCAATGGACAAGGCATATTGACATTAAGGAGAGGCATGCTTAGTCGAGTGATCAAAAGGGTCCAGTGAGTAGAGAGGTTGTTTGGGGGTCACAGCGATTTAGACAGCTAGCCAGGCCATCGGTAGCAAGCTAGCATAGGATGGAGGTCTGTTATTAGCCACCTCTTGCGTTCCGTCAGTAGATTAGTGGGGTTCCGTGTGGTAGAGGGGATTAATCCAAATCACACAACAACAAAAAAACAATAGATATAGTTATAGAGGCCCAAGAAGAAGAAAAAAAAAAAGAAGCTGAAAAGCACATGAAGAGCACACTTCAGCGTGCCAGTGGCCATCGAAGGTGAGCATTTGCCCACTGATATCGGTTAATAACGACAAACTGCAGTCAGGTCAAGACCCTGGAGAGGACGACGAGCATGCAGATAAGCTTCCCTGAGACGTTTTCTGACAGTTTGTGCAGAAATTCTTTGATTGTGCAAACCCACAGTTTCATCAGCTGTCCGGATGGCTGGTCTCAGACAATCCTGCAGGTGAAGCTGGATGTGGAGATCCTGGGCTAGCATGGTTACACGTGGTCTGTGGTTGTGAGACCGGTTGGACGTACTGCTCACTTTCAGGGATGTAAGCAAATTTGTGCACACAATTTGAGATAAATAAGCTTTTTGTGCATGTGGCAAATTTCTGGGATGTTTTATTTCAGCTCATGAAACATGGGACCAACACTTTACATGTTGCGTTTATATTTTAGGTCAGTATAATTTTTACTCCGAACATTTTCCCCGACACCCAAAAGTACTCATTAGCAGTACAGGAAAATGGTCCAATTCATGCACTTATCAAGAGAACATCCCATTGTCATCCCTACTGCCTCTGTTCTGGCCTACCTCACTAAACACAAATGCTTTATTGTAAATGATGTCTTGAGTGTTGGAGCGTGCCCCTGGCTATCTGTAAAAATAAAACAAGACCATTTTGCCATCTGGTTTGCTTTAATATAAGGAATTACATACTTCATTATATTTAAAACCAAATACTTTTTAGACTCTTACTCAAGTAGTATTTTACTGGGAGACTTTCACTTTTACTTGAGTCATTTTCTATTACGGTCTCTTTATTTATACTCAAGTATGACAATTGGGCAATTTTCCACCACTGAGTTTATTACACAGTTATAAATTGCACTGATACATTGGATTATATCTAATCAGATCCTGGTCCAGTTGAAATTTGGACAGCACTGACATGCAAAATCCCAGTGGCTCAATATACGCTGAGTGCACAACACATTATGAACTCCTGCTCTTTCCATGGCATAGACTGACCAGGTGAATCCAGGTGAAAGCTATGATCCCTTATTGATGTCACTTGTTAAAATGGCAATATGTAACTTTTTGGGCAACCTGACCAAATTCACAGAAATGTGAGTTATAGATCTATCATTCTACTTGAAAGTAAGTCTAAGAAGTTGTAGATCTGTTCTATGTGCGCTATTTCTATGCTTCCTGTTCTTAAGTTGTATTTTTGCTCTTTTACTTTTGGTTTTGTCACCAGCTTCATACAGCTGAAAATACAATATTTTTGATTATCGAAAATATATTTCACAGAGGTTTAGATGGTACAAGGATTCTTTACACTATACCAGCTTATTTTGTTACAAAAACTGAAAATAGGCGAACTAGAGTTATAGCAACCAGGAAATGGTGTAGCGAGTACTGCATAGTGCAACTTTAAATCCACTTCAATCAGTGTAGATGAAGGGGAGGAGAAAGGTAAAGAAGGATTTTTAAGCCTAGAGACAATTGAGACATGGATTATTGTGTATGTGTGCCATTCGGGGGGGGTTATTACGAAGAGGTTCTTAAGGTTTGGTGTACTCAGTGTATAACTATGTACTTTGTAGGATAAAATACTATTTTACTGACAACTGCCCATTATGCCATTTTAGATAAAGATTTCAGCAGCATTTTTCAGTAGAAAGGTACTCATAAGGGGTCAAATGCCAGCGACATTGGGGTATGAAAAGTGAAAGGTGATGTCTACTGTAATATAAGAGCATAAATCATAATAACAGCCGCCCACTCCCTTCTTGCCATAAGCCCTTCTCTTGTCTGTTTCCTTCCTGATTTCTAACGGTTGTAAATGGCACCCGCAGCTCATTCAGGCGCCACACTCTACCACTCAGCCAGAGGGGTTGCTGAGCCCATGTTGCATCAGATAATATTTATATTCATTACATTCATTGCATTTGCAAATAAGTCAAGGCCAAAGGCAATTATTTTATGTGCTCCATATCAAGGCACAATCAGCCATTTGACCTTTCACCCTCTTTGCATTTTGCATGCAGACCAGACCAGGCCAGAGAGAAACAGTGTGTGTGGGCGTGTGTCCTGTGTGAAACTGTTTATTAGTAGTAGGCCACTTCTAATGCTGCTGCTTCTGCTCTGTTGACAGCTGTGAGCACATACAGTTATGCGAATTAGCCTGGCGAGTGCTGCTGTTAATCTATATATCGCCATTCCACAGTGGCCCCTGCTAAACAGGTCAGTCTCTAGTCTTCCCCACATTTTGTAGAGACTGCAATGGCATTTATGACAAACCTTTCCCAGTGGGTTAACCTATAGATGACTAGTCTAGGCTGTTGTCAGATAGATGCAAATAGAGAGTAATAGATCAGAGAATTATAATTTGTTTGTCTGTTCCTTTGTCTGGACTCTGGATTAATACAGGGCGCAGTGGCACTGTTTTTATCTGCTACGCTCTAAAGAGTCGACACTTTTCATTGCAAATGAACAACCCTCTCAATTGGCCTACTTTCTTTCTATACCCAGCTGGTCCAGACCCTGATGACAGCACGCAATACTACACCACCCAGCCTATTGGCCAGGCCCAGGACGTACAACAGAGTCACCAGCGCCATCCAGCTGTCTCTAACCAGGCGCCTCTGCAGGCCCATGGTAACTACCACCCTAGCTCCAGCTATGAAGATCACGGTTCCAGATACAGTGCCACTGGACACATCCCCAAGGCATTTGACTGCCCAAGCATCCAAATCACATCCATTAGTCACCAAGAGCTGGTCTCCAGCCAGGATGCCGTGCTCATCAGCGGGGCAGATGGCGGGGGGGAGTGCAGCCACGAGCGTTCCTCGTCCACGGACCACCTCTACCTGTCCCTGGACCCCTGTTACAGGGACTCATCCTCCCTGAACCCCAGCCCCTGCAGCAGCCTGTCCTCCAGGAGCTGGCTGTCTGACATGTCTTCCTGCGAGTCCTTCTCCCATGTGTATGACGATGTGGAGGCTGAGCTAAACGAGGCGGCCGCCCGCTTCACCCTGGGCTCCCCGCTGGCCTCTCCCCTGGCCTCCCCTGTCTGCTCGCCACAGGGCCAGGCCGCAGGGGGATTTGGGGTAGAGCTGTGGCAGCAGCAGTACTTCATGAGCACCTACTCACTCTCGCCCCGACAGTCCCCTCGCGGGTCCCCCCACCAGTCCCCTCGCCAATCGCCCCGCCAGTCGCCCTGTCACTCCCCGCGCAACAGCGTCACAGA
The DNA here is from genome assembly GCF_018296145.1 of Oncorhynchus tshawytscha. NCBI lineage: Eukaryota > Metazoa > Chordata > Actinopteri > Salmoniformes > Salmonidae > Oncorhynchus > Oncorhynchus tshawytscha. The sequence goes on along the minus strand of NC_056447.1, from coordinate 44,580,416 downwards.
TGAGAACTGGCTGAACCTGCGTCCCACCTCCAGGTCTAGCTCAAGACCCACATCCCCTTGTGGGAAAAGAAGGCACTCCAGTGCCGACGTCCACTTAGCCTCCCCCTCCCCCTCGCCACACCACTCCCCCAGCCCCACACCGGGCCACTCTCCCAGGGGCAGTGTGACAGAGGATACCTGGGTGGTTGGAAGCCCTGGTGCCATGGGGGCCCTCCTGTACAGCTTCCCTGAGGTAGACGTTCCGTCCAAGACCAGGAGGACCTCTCATCACATGGGTCTATTGCAAGCACAGGGAGATTCCGGGCAGAGGCTGGAAGACCACAGAGCGGCTTTGCCTAACCTGGATTCACCTGCAGAGGAGTCTGGGTCTAATCTAAAACAGGATGGTCTTTTTGAAGAACTTTTTCTCTCGGTTCCCTCACACTTCACCTGGAGCAAACCCAAACTTGGCAACACACCCCTTTTCAGGTTTGTTATTCATAATCACATTGGCATCAATACTCACATGCGTGCTTCATAATGCCAACCACTGGTTGAAAACGTGCTCTCATTTCCCCGATCACTCAGCATGGTGCAGACATTGTACTACCATAGAATCCTAGCAAGGCAAAGGGTCAGCACAGCTTAACTAAAGGTGAAGAACAAAACACAGACCCCCATGGTATTTTTAACACCAAATCTGAATGACTGTATGTTTATGAGAAAGAACTGCTGGGTCATATTCATTAGCGGACACACTGTAGCAAAATTTACCAAAACGTAACAAAAAAAAATCAATTTAAAATGAGCATTGCTTATTGGACAAGTTCAGGTAGTTCCTTCCCTGTTTCAGTCTGTTTTCTTCCATTTGCTGCCTAATTAATACAGCCCTGTGTTGCCTCCCCCACCCAGAACCTCGTCCCTGCCCCCTCTGGACTGGCCCCTGCCCAGCCAGTTTGGCCAGTGTGAGCTGAAGGTGGATGTGCAGCCGCGGGGCCACCACAGGGCCCACTATGAGACAGAGGGCAGTCGGGGGGCCATCAAGGCTGCCTCAGGTGGACACCCTTTAGTCAAGGTAAAAAGCAAGACTTACACAAAATCATGACACCAGACCTGGATTCAATTAGTATTTTAACTTGGCAAGCTCAATCTAGCACAGCTAAAGTATTTAGACACCTTCTATGTAAATCCAAGTCAACATGACAAATGTATCTATAGAGAGTCAGTGTCAGGCTCTCACCTAGAATATCAATATGATTGTGCTATTGATACAATGCAAACTTTGAGGGTCTCTAAGAGATCAAAGCAAAACAGAAAATGGTTAAAACTTTATGCCTGGTTCGCATAAATTGTGTTTTGATTAGCTGCTGTTTGCAGTTCAGTTGTAGCCTTGAAGTGTCAATCAACTTGTTATATCCTGAGATATCAAAGGAAGTGTTACATTGAATTGACTCTGGTGCTAAAGCCACACAGCTTCACTCTGTAGTCCTCTGTAATGCCACTAACAGTTTCGGCGGGTTCAACATTCCTCAATCTCATGCTCCTTTATGGCACAACAAATTTATGGTGACCTCAATTGGTTTCAATTTGGACATTTCATTGTGGGCAATTCTGGATATTCCTTACAGGACTCCTGTAGGGAAAGCGCACTACAAACCCTCCATAAGTAAACTAAATAGTGCTCATCCTTCAGGTCCTTCAGGTCACATTTTAGACGTTCTCTGAGTGTAATGTAATATCTATACAGAGCTTTGGTATTGTTTTGGCATACTGTTTATAAATAGACCCAAAAATGATGAAAACAGTTATGCATATGTAGTGAAATATACATTATTCAGTTCATGTTGTCATTATAATCACATTATAATCAGGTCTTCTTAGAAAACAGCTCAGAAAAAGAGTGCTCATAATTGACTATGAGTTGGAATTGAGTTGGCATTTTGTGCAATTACTCACTGCTGTTGCTTGAATCAGACATTTATATAACAATCAGGTTTATCAGAGGTTTGTGAAGCTTGTTGATATACAGTATATTAGGTTCAGTAAATATGGGGGTAGCGTATTCAAATTCTACCAACCACAAAAGCACTAATCTCATACTGTATGATAGCCAAGTCCCCAACAGCAAAAATATACAGAGCTCCCCCCTCCGCCCTCTCCCTCTCTCTCTCTCTCTCTCTCTCTCTCTCTCTCTCTCTCTCTCTCTCTCTCTCTCTCTCTCTCTCTCTCTCTCTCTCTCTCTCTCTCTCTCTCTCTCTCTCTCTCTCTCTCTCTCTCTCTCTCTCTCTCTCTCTCTCTCTCTCTCTCTCTCTCTCTCTCTCTCTCTCTCTCTCTCTCTCTCTCTCTCTCTCTCTCTCTCTCAATTCAATTCAATTCAATTCAATTCAATTCAAGGGGCTTTATTGGTATGGGAAACATATGTTAACATTGCCAAAGCAAGTGAAGTAGATAATATACAAAAGTGAAAAAACAATAAAAATGGACTAGACTCTCTCTCTCTCTCTGTCTCACTCTCTCTCTCTCTCCCCCTCTCTCTGTCTCTCTCTTTTGTCTCTCTCTCTCCCGCCTCTCTCTCCCCCTACATCCCCCTCTCTCTCTGTCTCACTCGCTCTCCCTCTATCTCTCTCTCTCCCCCTCTCTCTCTGTCTCTCTCTCTTTGTTTCTCTCTCCTCCCTCTCTCTCCCTCCCCACTATATCTCTCTCCCCCATCTCTCTCTGTCTGTCTCTCTCTCTGTCTCTCTCTCCACCCTCTCTCTCTGTCTCTCTGTCTCTCCCCCCTCTCAGTTTATTGACATTGCATTATGTAAATGATTGATACATGGTAACCCTCAGACAGACAGCCTTTTTGCCAGTGGGCTGCAGTGGGACTGTATCACCTAACGTCTAGCAGAGCACTTTTTGCCAGTGGGCTGCAGTGGGACTGTATCACCTAACGTCTAGCAGAGCACTTTTTGCCAGTGGGCTGCAGTGGGACTGGACTACTACTCTGGATCAGGGTGCAGCCATTCTGGAACAGATGAAAGCTGAGATAAACAAAGCGTTACCAAGGCCCTCATGTAATGTACACCAGCTGGTTTATTTTTTTTTGGGGGGGGGAGCTTCATTACTCTGGTGCTAAAGCCACACAGCTTCACTCTCTAGTCCTCTGTAATGCCACTAACAGTGTTTCCCCGTACATTACATCACATAGGCGGGTTCAACATTCCTCAATCTCATGCTCCTTTATGGCACAACAAATTTATGGTGACCTCAATTGGTTTCAATTTGGACATTTCATTGTGGGCAATTCTGGATATTCCTTACAGGACTCCTGTAGGGAAAGCGCACTACAAACCCTCCATAAGTAAACTAAGTAGTGCTCATCCTTCAGGTCCTTCAGGTCACATTTTAGACGTTCTCTGAGTGTAATGTAATATCTATACAGAGCTTTGGTATTGTTTTGGCATACTGTTTATAAATAGACCCAAACATGATGAACACAGTTATGCATATGTAGTGAAATATACATTATTCAGTTCATGTTGTCATTATAATCACATTATAATCAGGTCTTCTTAGAAAACAGCTCAGAAAAATAGTGCTCATAAGAAGAAGTGAAACAGTGCATTTATAGCTTTGTAAATCAAATGCTCTCGTATGCTTCAATAGTATGCTTATTAATATCTCTATGGATTGGTTTCATTTTCAGCTCATTGGATACAGCGAGAAGCCAGTCAACCTGCAGATTTTCATTGGAACGGCAGACGATCGCTACTTGAGACCGCATGCCTTCTACCAGGTGCACAGAGTAACAGGGAAAACGGTGGCTACTGCTTGCCAGGAAAGTGTAATAAGCAGTACAAAGGTTCTGGAAATACCTCTGCTCCCCGAAAACAATATGTCCAGCAGGTACTGGTCATAACCATGCAAGATTTATGTTTTCAAATGCTTAAAAATATAACATTTGTGCTTCTGATTTATTAGTTTTATGATCTAAAATGTAAAATGGTTTCCACTGTGAATTCTATTCCTTTTTAGATTTAGAACAGATCATAGCATGTAAAAATGGGAATGGATTGTCATCTGAAGAATAAGCATATTTCTACATAGTGAAAAAAATGTTTAAACAGACCATAGCTTTGCTAAACTCAGCAAAAAAAGAAATGTCCTCTCACTGTCAACTGCGTTTATTTTCAGCAAACTTAACATGTGTAAATATTTGTTTGAACATAACAAGATTCAACAACTGAGACATACAGTGCCTTGCGAAAGTATTCGGCCCCCTTGAACTTTGCGAACTTTTCACACATTTCAGGCTTCAAACACAAAGATAGAAAACTGTATTTTTTTGTGAAGAATCAACAACAAGTGGGACACAATCATGAAGTGGAACGACATTTATTGGATATTTCAAACTTTTTTAACAAATCAAAAACTGAAAAATTGGGCGTGCAAAATTATTCAGCCCCTTTACTTTCAGTGCAGCAAACTCTCTCCAGAAGTTCAGTGAGGATCTCTGAATGATCCAATGTTGACCTAAATGACTAATGATGATAAATACAATCCACCTGTGTGTAATCAAGTCTCCGTATAAATGCACCTGCACTGTGATAGTCTCAGAGGTCCGTTAAAAGCGCAGAGAGCATCATGAAGAACAAGGAACACACCAGGCAGGTCCGAGATACTGTTGTGAAGAAGTTTAAAGCTGGATGTGGATACAAAAAGATTTCCCAAGCTTTAAACATCCCAAGGAGCACTGTGCAAGCGATAATATTGAAATGGAAGGAGTATCAGACCACTGCAAATCTACCAAGACCTGGCCGTCCCTCTAAACTTTCAGCTCATACAAGGAGAAGACTGATCAGAGATGCAGCCAAGAGGCCCATGATCACTCTGGATGAACTGCAGAGATCTACAGCTGAGGTGGGAGACTCTGTCCATAGGACAACAATCAGTCGTATATTGCACAAATCTGGCCTTTATGGAAGAGTGGCAAGAAGAAAGCCATTTCTTAAAGATATCCATAAAAAGTGTCGTTTAAAGTTTGCCACAAGCCACCTGGGAGACACACCAAACATGTGGAAGAAGGTGCTCTGGTCAGATGAAACCAAAATTGAACTTTTTGGCAACAATGCAAAACGTTATGTTTGGCGTAAAAGCAACACAGCTCATCACCCTGAACACACCATCCCCACTGTCAAACATGGTGGTGGCAGCATCATGGTTTGGGCCTGCTTTTCTTCAGCAGGGACAGGGAAGATGGTTAAAATTGATGGGAAGATGGATGGAGCCAAATACAGGACCATTCTGGAAGAAAACCTGATGGAGTCTGCAAAAGACCTGAGACTGGGATGGAGATTTGTCTTCCAACAAGACAATGATCCAAAACATAAAGCAAAATCTACAATGGAATGGTTCAAAAATAAACATATCCAGGTGTTAGAATGGCCAAGTCAAAGTCCAGACCTGAATCCAATCGAGAATCTGTGGAAAGAACTGAAAACTGCTGTTCAATGCTCTCCATCCAACCTCACTGAGCTCGAGCTGTTTTGCAAGGAGGAATGGGAAAAAATGTCAGTCTCTCGATGTGCAAAACTGATAGAGACATACGCCAAGCGACTTACAGCTGTAATCGCAGCAAAAGGTGGTGCTACAAAGTATTAACTTAAGGGGGCTGAATAATTTTGCACGCCCAATTTTTCAGTTTTTGATTTGTTAGAAAAGTTTGAAATATCCAATAAATGTCATTCCACTTCATGATTGTGTCCCACTTGTTGTTGATTCTTCACAAAAAAATACAAATTTATATCTTTATGTTTGAAGCCTGAAATGTGGCAAAAGGTCGCAAAGTTCAAGGGGGCCGAATACTTTCGCAAGGCACTGTAAACTGGACAAGTTCCACAGACATGTGACTTACAGAAATGTAATAATGTGTCCCTGAACAAAGGGGGGTCAAAATCAAAAGTAACAGTCAGTATCTGGTGGGGCCACCAGCTGCATTAAGTACTGCAGTGCATCTCATCCTCATGGACTGCACCAGATTTGCCAGTTCTTGCTGTGAGTTGTTACCCCACTCTTCCACCAAGGCACCTGCAAGTTTCCAGACATTTCTCGGGGGAATGGCCCAAGCCCTCATCCTCCGATCCAACAGGTCCCAGACGTGCTCAATGGGATTGAGATCCGGGCTCTTCGCTGGCCATGGCAGAACACTGACATTCCTGTCTTGCAGGAAATCACGCACAGAACGAGCAGTGTGGCTGATGGCATTGTCATGCTGGAGGGTCATGTCAGGATGAGCCTGCAGGAAGGATACCACATGAGGGAGGAGGACGTCTTCCCTGTAACGCACAGCATTGAGATTGCCTGCAATGACAACAAGCTCAGTCCGATGATGCTGTGACACACCGCCCCAGACCATGACGGACTCTACACCTCCAAATCAATCCCAGTCCAGAGTACAGGCCTGGGTGTAACGCTCATTCTTTCGACGATAAACTCGAATCTGACCAACACCCCCGGTGAGACAAAACCGCAACACAGCAGTGAAGAGCACTTTTTGCCAGTCCTGGCTGGTCCAGCGACGGTGGGTTTGTGCCCGTTGTTGCCGGTAATGTTTGGTGAGGACCTGCCTTACAACAGGCCTACAAGCCCTCAGTCCCGCTTCTCTCAGCCTATTGCGGACAGTCTGAGCACTGATGGAGGGATTGTGCATTCCTGGTGTAACTCGGAGAGTTGTTGTTGCCATCCTGTACCTGTCCCGCAGGTGTGATGTTCGGATGTACCGATCCTGTGCAGGTGTTGTTATACGTGGTCTGCCACTGCGAGGACGATCAGCTGTCCATCCTGTCTCCCTGTATTGCTGTCTTAGGCGTCTCACAGTACGGACATTGCAATTTTATGCCCTGGCCACATCTGCAGTCCTCATGCCTCCTTGCAGCATGCCTAAGGCACATTCACGCAGATAAGCAGGGATCCTGGGCATCTTTCTTTTGGTGTTTTTCAGAGTCAGTAGAAAGGCCTCTTTAGTGTCCTAAGTTTTCTGTGACTTTCATTGCCTACCGTCTGTAAGCTGTTAGTGTCTTAACGACCATTCCATAGATGCATGTTCATTAATTGGTTATGGTTCATTGAACAAGCATGGGAAACCGTGTTTAAACCCTTTACAATGAAGATCTGTGAAGTTATTTGGATTTTTACAAATTATCTTTGGAAGACAGGGTCCTGAAAAGGGGAGGTTTCCTTTTTTGCTGAGTTTATTTTGTCATGGAAATGTGGCTGCCTTCCATCGTAGAAAAATCCAGGTATTATTTTGTCTCAAGACTAGATCTCTCTCACACTATCTGATACATGTTGTGACTAATCAACAAACTGCATAACACCATCAAATTACACATGAAAAACTTGAACTATTCATAGCATTATGGGCCTATTTTATTAGCTTACTACACTGCTCAAAAAAATAAAGGGAACACTTAAACAACACAATGTAACTCCAAGTCAATCACACTTCTGTGAAAGGCCAGTACATCAGGAGACGTGGAGGAGGCCGTAGGAGGGCAACAACCCAGCAGCAGGACCGCTACCTCCACCTTTGTGCAAGGAGGAGCACTGCCAGAGCCCTGCAAAATGACCTCCAGCAGGCCACAAATGTGCATGTGTCTGCTCAAACGGTCATAAACAGACTCCATGAGGGTGGTATGAGGGCCCGACGTCCACAGGTGGGGGTTGTGCTTTACAGCCCAACACCGTGCAGGACGTTTGGCATTTGCCAGAGAACACCAAGATTGGCAAATTCGCCACTGGCGCCCTGTGCTCTTCACAGATGAAAGCAGGTTCACACTGAGCACATGTGACAGACGTGACAGAGTCTGGAGACGCCGTGGAGAACGTTCTGCTGCCTGCAACATCCTCCAACATGACCGGTTTGGCGGTGGGTCAGTCATGGTGTGGGGTGGCATTTCTTTGGGGGGCCGCACAGCCCTCCATGTGCTCGCCAGAGGTAGCCTGACTGCCATTAGGTACCAAGATGAGATCCTCAGACCCCTTGTGAGACCATATGCGGGTGCGGTTGGCCCTGGGTTCCTCCTAATGCAAGACAATGCTAGAACTCATGTGGCTGGAGTGTGTCAGCAGTTCCTGCAAGAGGAAGGCATTAATGCTATGGACTGGCCCGCCCGTTCCCCAGACCTGAATCCAATTGAGCACATCAGGGACATCATGTCTCGCTCCATCCACCAACGCCACGTTGCACCACAGACTGTCCAGGAGTTGGTGGATGCTTTAGTCCAAGTCTGGGAGGAGATCCCTCAGGAGACCATCCGCCACCTCATCAGGAGCATGCCCAGGCGTTGTAGGGAGGTCATACAGGCATGTGGAGGCCACACACACAACTGAGCCTCATTTTGACTTGTTTTAAGGACATTACATCAAAGTTGGATCAGCCTGTAGTGTGGTTTTCCACTTTAATTTTGAGTGTGACTCCAAATCCAGACCTCCATGGGTTGATAAATTTGATTTCCATTGATCATTTTTGTGTGATATTGTTGTCAGCACATTCATCTATGTAAAGGAAAAAGTATTTAATAAGAACATTTCATTCATTCAGATCTAGGATGTGTTATTTTAGTGTTCCCTTAATTTTTTTGAGCAGTGTATATTCAATTATTAGCTTTTATATTCAAATGGCCTTTATATAATGTTGTCTTGTACTTGTATGTCCCCCTCTATAGTATTGACTGTGCAGGCATCTTGAAGCTGAGGAACTCTGACATTGAGCTCAGGAAGGGGGAGACAGACATCGGGAGGAAGAACACGCGTGTGCGAGTGGCATTCCGTGTGTATATCCCTCAGCCCAGTGGAAAGGTCATGTGTCTGCAAGCTGCCTCTATTCCTGTGGAGTGCTGTGAGTATCTTCAGTAGGGCTACATATGGCAGGGTTCCCCAACTGGCGGCCCACAGGCCAAATTTGGCCCGTGCTGGATTTTATTTTTCTGAGCAAAAAATAATAATAATATATATATTTTTTTTTAAGATGTATTTTTTATAGATTGTTGGACATAAAAGACTAAAAACACCAGCATATCATAATTTTGGAAATCTGTTCCAAAGTATTCCCATGCATAATAGAGAAATATATATGATCGTATACAAATGTAGCAAGGTTTGAAATTATTATGTTTTAGTTAAATATATCTGGTCCACAAATGATCTGTAATTATGTACCGGCCCCCTGACCATCCTCTAGTTGATGGTCCCTGGTATATGGTATGTACATACATTCAAAGATACATGTACATGATTCATAGAGTCCTGAGTTTTTCTCCATTATGGGACTTTAAAAAAAATTGTTTACCTTTATTTAACAAGTCAGTTAAGAACAAATTCTTATTTTCAATGACAGCTTAGGATCAGTGGGTTAACTGCCTTGTTCGGGGGCAGAACAACACATTTTTACCTTGTCAGCTCAGGGATTCGATCTTGCAACCTTTTGGTTACTAGTCCAACGCTCTAACCACTAGGCTACCCTGCCGACTTGACCAGGCATACTCTTTATTTATGTAACCTGTATTAAGTTATTGGCTATAATAATTAGGCAAAGCTATAACTAGAAGTCAGAGGTTTCCCCTTGAATTTATTTTATACAGTAGTTTACATAATGTTGTTTTACTGTATAGTATATTTAATAGTTAAATGTAATTGGCTTGCAGCCCAGCGCTCGGCCACAGACCTTCCCCAGATGGAGAGCTGCAGTCCCGTCAGCTGCTTGGTCAGTGGGGGGGAGGAGATGGTCATCACCGGCTCCAACATATCCCCAGAGTCAAAGGTCATCTTCCTGGAGAAAAGCCCTGGTAAGAGATGGTGATGCTGCCCAACTTTAGCAGAGGTTTATTAACGTGTTATTAATTAAGATGTTTTATCTCTCCAGATGGACACACACAATGGGAAGTTGATGGAAAAGTTATTGGTGAAAAGAGTAAAATAGTAAGTAGTAATGTACATTACATTAATAAAAGTTACATGAAATGGACCTCACAGAAACCGTGAATCCCTTGAATAGATAATAAATCATTTTGAAACATTCTCTTTGCAGTCCAGAATCGTGGTTGAGATTCCTACCTACCACAACACAACTGTGAGCTCTGCAGTCCAGGTGCAGTTCTATGTGTGTAACGGGAAGAGGAGAAGAAGCCAGACACAAAACTTCACATACTTGGCTGGTGCTTCTCCACACCATTATCCCACTGCCATTGACTGTGCAGTTGTGGCTACTCGGCTGAAGCAAGAGCACGGAGACTCAGCCTATCTGTCTACCTGCACCAATCCCCCTGGCCTATATCCAACCAGCAGCCTGCTGACTTCTCCTGACGGGGCCTTCTCTCAGGACAAGCCCTTGTATGGTTCCTCTGGTGGTCACCCAGTGCCTTGTGATCCACCCTCCCAGGCAGCATACACTCCCTCTGGCTCCTCGCCTCTTCAGCACTCCCCTCACCTCCACAGCTACAGCCCCCGTATGGGATACCAGCAGATAAGCCTTGTGCATACACCTGACCCCATGCCACCCATTCGGACAAGGCCTGTCTATCAGGTCACACAACACAATGTGCCTTACAGTGGCCAGGCCAGCTCTCCCATGAGACCTGGCCCTGCCGCACCCCAGGTCAATCGACCTCAGTCTGCCCAGACCAGACCAGCTGCCTCCAGCCCTCACAGGGAAATGTACCAGAGCCTCATTGGACCTGATCTCTCTGGCACCACTCTCCAGTCTGCGGGAAACCACACCCAGAATACAACACAGCTGCACTCTCTAAGCTACCACTGCTCCCAATCAGACTCTGATCTGGCAGCCCTACAGGCTGAGTATAATCTGAGCTATCACTCTGCAAGAAACTTGCCTGCCTCGTATTCCCCCACCCCTGGAGCACAAGCAACCTGCTCCACCTCCCCGTCAGCATCAGCCTCCTCTGGGGGTCCTCTGAGGCAACTGTCCCCCAGCAGAGCCCAGGGCCTGGCCTCTAGTAGTGACCCCCAGGAGTGTCCCCCGGCCCCCCATTTCCATTTCTCAAATGACCAAGGGAAAGTGAACATCAAGCAGGAACCAGAGGAGAAGCTGCCTCTCGGCAACATGGGGCTCCAGGAGATCACACTGGATGATGGTAAGAGGCTCAGATGATAAATGTTCTCTAGGGCAGGTATTCCCATACTGGGGTACTGGGGTATGCGCAATGCTGTTGAGGGTACGGCAAATAAACATGTGATTAATATAAAAATATGTATTTTTTATTATTAAAAATATTTATATAAAACATTTAAATATTCTAACATTTTCAAACAGTATATTTTTCAACAGCGCTATACATTTGTGTGAGGTTTTTTTCTCGCCTGAGTATCCTTGTTTTACTGCCAAAGATAAAATTAAACAATCTGGTGTTCAGCAAAATAACAACACAATGTCAAATACAGGTAGCCTAGTCAAATAGTTAACATCCAATTACATTAACCGTTACTCTTTCGGGAATTCCACTAACGGTCCGTATGTAGTCAAACGTAGCTGCTGCTCATTCCGTTTGCTCAAAAATAGTTCAATGGTAAAAAAAAAAAGACACAAGTTGTTCTGCTTCCACAAGCACATCAGTAATTCTACATTTGTTGTTAGCCCAGCTAGCATGGACACTGACAGTTGTGAATCTGATGCAGCCGAAGAGCTACTGCCCCCTTACCCAGGAAAGCACCTAACAACAGACAGGGACGTTGGACCATCGAAGAGACACAAATATGATGAGAACTACATTGATTTGGGGTTCACTTATATTGGGAGTAGTGCCTTTCCTCATCCACAGTGTGCTATATGTGCAAAAGTACTATCTCACAACTTGATGAGACCATCACTCTTGCGCAGACATTTAGAAACAAAACACGGCAATTTGAAAAATAAGCCACGGGAGTTTTTTGAGCGAGAATTAAGGCTACTTTTATGTATAAAAGCAGATACCATTAATAAGAAGGGGCTGGAAGAGTCTTATATGGTGAGCTACCGAGTGACGAGGACAGGCAAGCCCCATACTATTGTGGAGGACTTCATTCTTCCTGCTGCAGCAGATATCGGCGGCAGGGTAGCCTAGTGGTTTGAACATTGGACTAGTAACTGAAATGTTGCAAGTTCAAACCCCTGAGCTGACAAGGTACAAATCTGTCATTCTGCCCCTAAACAGGCAGTTAACCCACTGTTCCTAGGCTGTCATTGAAAATAATCATTTGTTCTTAACTGACTTGCCTAGTTAAATGAAGGTAAAAAAATATATATATGGCTGGGGGAAAAGGCTAAAAAAGCAATACAGACAATGGCTTTATCAAACAACACTGTTTCAGGATGCATCAGTGACATGGCAGGAGATGTTTTGAAACAATTACTTTGTATACAAGCCAGTGAATTCTATGCGTTACAGCTGGATGAGTCAACAGACATGGTGGACCTGACACAGCTCCTGTCTGTTACATTTATGGGGGGGTCAATTAAGGAAGAAAACCTCTGGAAACCAGGACAACAGGAGAGGATATTTTTTAAGTACTGGACAGCTTTGTGACATCAAATGGACTTTGGTGGTCAAGATGTGTTGGTATCTGTACTGATGCCGCAAAATGACAGGGAGACATAACGGAGTGGTAACGAGCGTGCAAGCAGTTGCTCCAGACGCCACTTGGGTACACTGCAGCATCCACCGAGAGGCTCTTGCTGCCAAAGGAATGCCTGACAGCTTGAAAGACATTTTGGATACTACAGTGAAAATGGTTAACTTTGTTAAAGCAAGGCCCCTGAACTCTCGAGTGTTTTCTGCACTATGCAATGATATGGGCAGCGACCATGTAACACTTTTACAACTTCCCGAAGCTGGTTATCAAGGGGCGATGTATTGACACGTTTTTTTAATTGAGAGACGAGCTTAAAGTTTTCTTTACTGACCATAATAGTCACTTGTCTGACTGCTTGCATGATGACGGGTTTCTCACACGACTGGCCTATCTGGGGGATGTTTTTTCTCACCTGAATGATCTGAATCTAGGATTACAGGAACTATATTCAATGGACTGTCTTCAACTATATTCAATGTGCGGGACAAAATTGAGGCTATGATTAAGAAGTTGGAGCTCTTCTCGGTCTGCATTAACAAGGCGAACACACAGGTCTTTCCATCATTGTATGATTTTTTTGTGTGCAAATGGACAACATCAAATGTGATATAGCGAAGCACCTGAGTGAGTTGGGTGTGCAATTACGCAGTTACATTCCCGAAACAGATGACACAAACAACTGGATTCATTATCCCTTTCATGCCCTGCCTCCAGTCCACTTACCGATATCTGAACAAGAGAGCCTCATCGAAATTGAAACAAGCGGTTCTGTGAAAATGTAATTTAATCAGAAGCCACGGGCAGATTTCTATCCTGCATTGGAAAATCGCACTGTTAAGACACTGATGTCTTTTGCAACCACGTACCTATGTGAGAGTGGATTCTAGGCCCTCACTAGCATGAAAAAATAAATACAAGCACAGACTGTGTGTGGAAAATGATTTAAGACTGAGACTCTGTCCAATACAAAACAAAATTGCAGAGTTATGGGCATCCTTTTAAGCACACCCTTCTCATTAACCTGTGGTGAGTTATTCACAATTTTCAATGAACAAATAAAGTTTTATATGTAAGATGGCAAAATAAAGAGCAAAATTATTGATTATTATTATTTGTGACCTGGTCCTATAAGAGCTCTTTGTCACTTCCCACGACCTGCCATGTGACAAAAACTCACACATATTCTTATGTTTAATAAATGTATCGTATAGTGTGTGTGTGGCAGGCTTACAATGATGACAAAAAACAACATTTGAGAGTGCGCTGACCCTTGTGCTAGAGGGGGTATGTAGCTGGAGGTTGAATGTTTAAAGGGGTACGGGAAAATGTTTGATCTTGGGTATTTAGAGCACAGTTATTACTGGGCCATTAGTTATGAATGAAGGGGTAGAATAGATGATTTTTCCCTATCTGATCAGTCTTATTTATTTTATTCTCAGGGGAGTTACTTTAAAGAAATCGGTTAGAAAGCAAAAATAAAGAACATTACAGTGCAGGAATCAATGGATGCCATTGCACTGTGGGCTAGGTGATAGGCAGCAGTAGGGCTGGCTGTAATTACAAGCCTTCAGGGGCCAGGCAATGAACCATTAAGCTCTCAGGCTCTCACCATGCCGACCAGATATTTTAATGAATCACCTCTCGCTGGACGGACTGTGTTTGTCCCAACCACACAGTCAGTCACTGTTGCCCAGTTTTCTTGTCACCATAGGCATATGCCCACTGGGTCTTTGTTTGCTGTCCTACAGGGCTGCATGGCTGCCTGCCCATGTATGTGTGTGTGTGCACGCTTGTGCACATATGTCTATGTGTGTTTGCGTACAATATGATCTAGGTCAGGGCTCTCCAACCCTGTTCCTGGAGAGCTACTGTCCCGTAGGTTATCTAGCATACCTGATTCTAATAATTAGCTGGTTGATCAGCTGCATCAGGTTAGTCACAACTGGGGTTGGAGTGAAAACCTATTACCAGGTAGCTGAGTTGAAGAATGCTGATCTAGGTTAATTATAGGCAGGGGCCCTGGTTGCTAGTTGAGGAGATAACACTTTTAACTGTGATTGGTATAGCATAGACACTATAATCACATGAAGAGACTAAAGGTACTTTGCATGCTAATCTTCTTCAGTTACCGTCTGTGGCACAGCTGTCACAGTGCAGTGATGACAGGTATTCATAACAACCCCACAACCCCCTCACTACATATGGCTTGGAAATAAGACCCCTGGTCTGAGTTTGGTGGAAGGGTCCTCTTTGAACTTGGACTTTCACCCTACAGGGTTTCTGCGACTCTGATACATAAATTAGGGTACAGCAAGCTTATTAGGTGATAATGATTTAATTAAAATGATTTAATCCATTTTAATTTCAAATGACAGTGATTTCATTGATTTACAGTGCTGGGATCTTTTAGGTTTAGTAATGGTTTAGTAATTTTGTTTTGCTTAAAGCATAAAATAGTTTAAGGCCCTTACAGTGTCTTGTAACTGGTCTTGGAGGAAGGGAGCTGGTGCAGTCAAGCTGTCTTGAGTTCCCGTCAGTCTGTTGGTTGGGAAAGCCAGGGACTTGTTATTTCGGCCCCAACAGTGCTAGCCTGGTGCTGTGTGTTTGTTTACATATGTTTGTTTGGGCGGCAGGTAAGCAGTTAGAGCGTTGGGCCAGTAACCAAAAGGCCTGATAATTTGAATACCCGAGCCGACAAGGTGAAACATCTGTCGCTGTGCCCTTCAGCAAGGGATTTAACCCCAATTTGCTTCATGGGTGCTGTACTACTATGGCTGACCCTGTAAAACAACACATTTCACTGCACCTGTCCAGTGTATGTTACAATTAAACATGTTTTTTTCCTTGCTTTTTTACATGTGGTCTTTCATCTACCCTCATACACAGCTCGGGTTTCATACACATCACATTTTCATGGGCAGGCTATGAATAGACAGTGTATATGTGGCCTTATAATCCATGTGTTTTTGTTGCACTGTGGGGAATATAAATAGACATCACAAATACAGACCGGAGCCTCAGCCATCGACATGGATCACACCATTTGATAAAGCTCCAAAATATGTTTCACCATACAGCCAATTCTAACCTTTAGACCGGGCCTCAATGCTTGGTCGTTTTTCATAATGCGTGACATCTGTAGATGGAGAGTGTCATTTAAATAATACAATGTACAGATGTAGGATCTTAATTTGATCAGTCTTTTGTTGATGAGAGTTTTCCTGCACAGCAAGAAATGCAAATACTTCTAAAGTTTGTAATTCCCACTTTAAAATTTAAACCTGATTTGCCCTAACGTAATGTGTATCATCCCTTACAAAAAATATTAATGAATTATAATCAACATAATAAATCACATTTCCTGTTGCTACAGGATTATTTTCCAACTGTAGCAAACTGGCTCAAATTAAGATCCTACATCTGTATCAACAATGCACTGCATTGTATGTGTCAGTGTTGTATTGCATAAAATAGTATCATTTACTTACTTTTACATTTTACATTTTTTTTAACATTTGTGATTTGGTTTATATTTAGGAGATGGGCAATGCTGCCCTCAGATGGCTGAATCAACTATAAAAATACCAACAACAAGAGACTTGAAACTAAAACCCTGTGTGTCTCTCTTTTGCAGTGAATGAGATCATCGACAGAGACATATCTCAGCTCATTGGTGGTAGTGCAGCAGAGTCCAGCCAACCAGGACAGGATCCTTATGAATGGGATTCTGTGATTCTCCAGTGATAATGTTCTTCCATTCTTTGTTTTTCATTCATTTTCTAATCATCATTACTCAGGACATGAGTTGACTGGTGCTATCAATGCATTTGGCAGTTCTATTATTAACTGATCACAATTTTGATGGCAAAACTGTGGTGGCTTAAAGAGATTTTCCTGTCCTTTTGTATACTTTTTAGCCAGTAGTTTTGAAAGTAGCGCTTACAAGCCAAAAGTTGTCCCTGGAAATTGCATACTATGTCACATATGTGCACCAAGTCATTGCTCTCTCTGTCGCTCTGCTGTGTGTGCATCTTGCTAGCTGTCAAATGGCGAGGGGCTGAAGCTCATTGGCTAGAACTTGAATTGCTAGGGGGCTGGCCCATGTGGGGGAAAATGTGGCAAAAATGGCACAGCACAGCTTCACAAAAAACAGTCGCTTTCAAACTAGGGATTTCGTGACTAATTGAGATAAGACAGTAATTCTGCTCATAGATTATGCATGTATGAACTACACATTGACACATACATCCCAAAGCAGGAGGTTGAACAAATAATTAGTAGTCACCAAAGTTCCCAAGCAGGTCTTTAACTGGTGCAATTACCAACCCAGTCACTGGTAATTCATACAGGTGGTTAGGTTGTAGAGAAGTTATGCCTGTTTAACAGATCACGATTTTCAAGTCAAACTAAAGTATCTTTCAGGAAAAAAGATGGCTATGTCTCTCATACCAAAGATTTTCCTGCTGCCTTTTGAAAAAGAGCAGATGGAGGCACAGCTAAAATATGTCACAGCTAAAATGTCTATAAATGCATAAAAATGACTAATTTGCTGTTGAAAGAACATTGATGTCAATGAAGAGGCTGAAGAAGGCCAAATAGTAAATGCTGTACTAATGTAATATTTATTGGCAAAATACATTAGATTTTAATCTATTTTTTTATACTGTAGCTCTTGCAGTTGTATGATTCTTTAGAATAATGATTAATTTTCATAGCCTTGTATTGCCGGCCTGGTATTGTATGCACATTTTCTGTTTTAATATTTTACTTTCCAAAGAATGTACAATATTATAAAGAATTATATGACACTCTTTGGCAATATGTCAGGTGTGAAGCAGCTATTTCAAAGTCAAAGTTTCTTCATCAGGTGGTTTTGTTCAATTAAAAGAAAACAAATTTTAAAAATCTTGTTAGCTGTGTCTATGAGTGGTATCAAAATGATATAGGCCTACAACAGCTGGGTCGTGGGTGTAGGTGGTTACACTTTCTCCTTTTTTCCCACTCAGTCAACATATGCATGATGTTGCGACCACAGGAATGGGACAACATGTACAGTGTTCTCAGAAAGTATTCACACCCCTTGACTTTTTTTTTATTGATTAAATTCAGATTTTGTGTTACTGGCCTACACAATAGCCCATAATGTCAAAGTGGAATTATGTTTTTAGAAATTTTTGTAAATTATTTTCAAATTAAAATCTGAAATATCTTGAGTCAATAAGTATTCAACCCCTTTGTTATGGAAAGCTTAACAAGTCACATAATAAGTTGCATGGACACTGTGTGCAACAATTGTGTTTTACATGATTTTGGAATGACTATCTCATCTCTGTACCCCACACATACAATTATATGTAAGGTCCCACAGTCGAGCAGTGAATTTCAAACACAGACTCAAACAGAAATACCTGGGAGGTTTTCGAATGACATGCAAAGAAGGGCACCTATTGGTAGATGGGTAAAAAAAAATCACATTCACGCATTCACTACAAAGATACAGGCATCCTTCTTAAGGTACTTCAGTCCGTGTTAAATACGACTGCTAGAATCTTGACGAGAACCAAAAAATTTGATAATTTTACTCCAGTGGTAGCCTGCCATCCTGTTAAGGCTCGGGCTGATTTCAAGATTTTACTGCTAACCTACAAAGCATTTCATGGACTTTCTCCTACCTATCTCTCCGATTTGGAGACTATGCTATGGTCACAAGATGCAGGCCTCCTTATTGTCCCTAGAATTTCTACACAAGCAGCTGGAGGCATGGCTTTCTCCTATAGAGCTTAATTTTTATGCAATGGTTTGCCGATCCATGTGAGAGACGCGAGACTCAGTCTCGACCACTAAGTCTTTACTGAGGACACATCTCTTCAGTAGGTCCTATGATTGAGTGTAGTTTGGCCCATGGCAGCGAAGGTGGACGGCAAGGAGTGATGAACTGCCCTTCCTGTCTCTACCTGGCCGGCTCCCCTCTCAATTCAATTCAAGGGGATTTATTGGCATGGGAAACTGTTGCAGGAATTAAATTCCTCTGTTTTAATACCCAATTAAAATTAAACACTCTGTCAATTCATAAGGATTTGTATGACCCTTATTTTATAAAAATGGACAGAGCCCAGTCTTAAAGTCAAACAGCAGCTTTTATTCACGAGAGTACTGCTCCTTACACATTTTACCACAGGTTATAAACTGAAAATGACGTCAGCATTTTCTAAATGTTCCGTCTCTTCTTGACACTGGTAGAAAGGCTCTATAGTTCTCAAGCCTTCCCACCTCGCCTAGAGCCAAGGTCAGCCAGTGTAGATAAACATTCTAGCCAGTCTGGCGATATAGTTCATTCATTTCTACCAAGGAACAGACAGTCATTGTTCTAATTCTTGATTATATTTACACACATTATATTCAGTACTAGGATTAAAAAGAAAATTCATACATATACAGTAACATAATAGTATTCTGATTAGTACATATACAGTAACATAATAGTATTCTGATTAGTACATATACAGTAACATAATAGTATTCTGATTAGTCAGTCCTGATTGAAATGTATACATAATTAGTCATTATTGATAAAAATTCCCTTAACAGAAACATGTGTTAACATTGCCAAAGCAAGTGAGGTAGATAATATACAAAAGTGAAATAAACAATCAAAATTAACAGTAAACATTACACTCACAGAAGTTCCAAAAGAATAAAGACATTACAAATGTCATATAATGTATATATACAGTGTTGCGACAATGTACAAATGGTTAAAGTACAAAAGGGAAAATAAATAAGCATAAATATCAGTTGTATTTACAATGGTGTTTGTTCTTCACTGGTGGACCTTTTCTTGAGGCAATAGGTCACAAATCTTGCTGCTGTGATGGCACACTGTGGTATTTCACCCAGTAGATATGGGAGTTAATCAAAATCGGGTTTGTTTTTGAATTCTTTGTGGATCTGTGTAATCTGAGGGAAATATGTGTCTCTAATATGGTCATACATTGGGCAGGAGGTTAGGAAGGGCAGCTCAGTTTCCACCTAATTTTGTGGGCAGTGTGCACATAGCCTGTCTTCTCTTGAGAGCTAGGTCTGCCTACGGCAGCCTTTCCCAATAGCAAGGCTATGCTCACTGAGTCTGTACATAGTCAAAGCTTTCCTTAAGTTTGGGTCAGTCACAGTGGTCAGGTATTTTGCCACTGTGTACTCTCTGTTTAGGGCCAAATAGCATTCTAGTTTGCTCTGTTTTTTTGTTAATTCTTTCCAATGTGTCAAGTAATTATCTTTTTGTTTTCTCATGACTTGGTTGGGTCTAATTGTGTTGCTGTCCTGGGGCTCTGTGGGGTGTGTTTGTGTTTGTGAACAGAGACCCACCAGCTTGCTTAGGGGACTCTTCTCCAGGTTCATCTCTCTGTAGGTGATGGCTTTGTTATGGAAGGTTTGGGAATCACTTTCTTCTAGGTGGATGTAGAATTTAATGTGTCTTTTCAGGATTTTGATAATTAGTGGGTATCAGCCTAATTCTGCTCTGCATGCATTATTTGGTGTTCAACGTTGTACACAGAGGATATTTTTTGCAGAATTCTGCATGCAGGGCCTCCTTGGTCCTTCGTTGCAGGGTAGCCTAGTGGTTAGAGTGTTGGACTAGTAACCGGAAGGTTGGAAGTTCAAATCCCCGAGCTGACAAGGTACAAATCTGTCGTTCTGCCCTTGAACAGGCAGTTAACCCACTGTTCCTAGGCCGTCATTGAAAATAAGAATTTGTTCTTAACTGACTTGCCTAGTTAAATATAGGTTTAAAAATGTTTTTGTGATTGTCCCATTTTGTGAATTCTTATTTGGTGAGCGGACCACAGACCTCACAACCATAAAGGGCAATGGGTTCTATAACTGATTCAAGTATTTTTGACCAGATCCTAATTGGTATGTTGAATTTTATGTTCCTTTTGATGGCATAGAATGCTCTTCTTGCCTTGTCTCTCAGATTGTTCACAGCTTTGTGGAAGTTACCTGTGGCGCTGATGTTTAGGCCAAGGTATGTATAGTTTTGTGTGCTCTAGGGCAATGGTGTCTAGATGGAATTTGTATTTGTGGTCATGGCAACTGGACCTTTTTTGGAACAGTATTATTTTGGTCTTACTGAGATTTACTGTCTGGGCCCAGGTCTGGCAGAATCTGTGCAGAATATCTAGGTGCTGCTGTAGGCCCTCCTTGGTTGGTGACAAAAGCACCAAATCATCAGCAAACAGTAGACATTTGACTTCAGGAACTAGTAGGGTGAGGCCGGGTGCTGCAAACCTTTCTAGTGCCCGTTCCAATTCGTTGATAAATATGTTGAAGAGGGTGGGGCTTAAGCTGCATCCGTGTCTCATCCTAGAATGTGTGTGTGTTTGCCTATTTTAACAGCACACTTGTTGTTTGTGTACATGGATTTTATAATGTCGTATGTTTTCCCCCCAACACCACTTACCATCAATTTGTATAGCAGACCCTCTGAGTCGAAGACTTTTTTGAAATCAACAAAGCATGAGAAGACTTTGCCTTTGGTTTGTTTGTTTGTCAATTAGGGTGTGCAAGGTGAATACGTGGTCTGTTGTACAGTAATTTGGTGAAAAGCCAATTTGACATTTGCTTAGTACATTGTTTTCACTGAGGAAATGTACGAGTCTGCTGTTAATGATAATGCAGAGGATTGTCCCAAGGTTGCTGTTGACGCATATCCCAAGGTAGTTTTTGGGGTCAAATTTGTTTCCACTTTTGTGGATTGGGGTGATCAGTCCTTGGTTCCAAATATTGGGGAACATGCCAGAGCTAAGGAGGATGTTAAAGAGCTTTAGTATAGCCAATTGGAATTTGTTGTCTGTATATTTGATCATTTCATTGAGGACACCATCAACACCACATGCCTTTTTGGGTTGGAGGGTTTTTATTTTGTCCTGTAGCTCATTCAAGTTAATTGGAGAATCCAGTGGGTTCTGCTAGTTTTTAATAGTTTATTCTAAGATTTGTATTTGATCATGTATATGTTTTTTCTGTTTGTTCTTTGTTATAGAGCCAAAAGATTGGAGAAGTGGTTTACCCATACATCTCCATTTTGGATAGATAATTATTTGTGTTGTTGTTTGTTTAGTGTTTTCCAATTTTCCCAGAAGTGGTTAGAGTCTATGGATTCTTCAATTACATTGAGCTGATTTCTGACGTGCTGTTCTTTCTTTTTCCGTAGTGTATTTCTGTATTGTTTTAGTGATTCACCGTAGTGAAGGCGTAGACTCCGGTTTTCCGGGCCTCTATGTTTTTGGTTGGACAGGTTTCTCAATTTCTTTCTTAGATTTTTGAATTCTTCATCAAACCATTTTGTGACCCGAGTTGTGACCCGTTTTTGTTGGTTATGTTGTCATAGTTGTGCCTAGGGGGGAATATGGGGGAGGGAATGCTGTCACCTCCAGGCAGGTGTTTGGTCCCCTTGTGTGCTGAGGTTGTCAGGTTCTTGTCCGGTTCTGGCATTTAGGTTGCCAGAGACTAGTACATGTCCCTGGGCCTCGAAATGATTGATTTCCCCCTCCAGGTTGGAGAAGCTGTCTTCATTAAAGTATGGGGATTCTATGGAGGAATATATAGTGGGGAGAACAAGTATTTGATAACCTGCAAAATCGGCAGTGTTTCCTACTTACAAAGCATGTAGAGGTCTATATTTTTTTTATCATAGGTACACTTCAACTGTGAGAGACGGAATATAAAACAAAAATCCACATTGTATGATTTTTAGGTAATTAATTTGCATTTTATTGCACGACATACTGTAAGTATTTGATCACCTACCAACCAGTAAGAATTCCGGCTCTCACAGACC
Organism: Oncorhynchus tshawytscha; assembly: GCF_018296145.1. NCBI lineage: Eukaryota > Metazoa > Chordata > Actinopteri > Salmoniformes > Salmonidae > Oncorhynchus > Oncorhynchus tshawytscha. Next base: position 44,557,993 of record NC_056447.1, on the reverse strand, counting down.
TGTTAAGAATCCCTCCTGTTCTCTCCTGTTCTCCACTCATTACCTGTATTATCTGCACCTGTTTGAACTCGTTACCTGTATAAAAGACACCTGTCCACACACTCAATCAAACAGACTCCAACCTCTCCACAATGGCCAAGTCCCAGAGAGCTGTGTAAGGACATCAGGGGTAAATTGTAGACCTGCACAAGGCTGGGATGGGCTACAGGACAATAGGCAAGCAGCTTGGTGAGAAGGCAACAACTGTTGGCGCAATTATTAGAAAATGGAAAACGTTCAAGATGACGGTCAATCACCCTCGGTCTGGGGCTCCATGCAAGATCTCACCTCCTGGGGCATCAATGATCATCTGTTGGAATGTTCATCCAAGCATCTCTCTGCTTCCCTGGAGTCTTTCGTGGTTAGAATGGATACTTCAGAGTACCATTCAGAAATGTTCTTATAGAATAGATGTTTTGGCGGTTGTCAGTCTTCGCATTCCAGGTCGATATAATTTCTAGCTGCAGACTAGTAATTAGTATCGAAGATTTGATCTTATTTTGTTGGGATCGATAGTCTCAGAGTTGAACCATTTCCACCTGTGTAGCCAATGCTCAACGTGGTATGGTTGGGAATTCAACAACCATTACAACCTTAGCTTATACTGAGGTTTTTGTGGTCTCTACCCCAACCTTTGCCCCCTCGGTGATCGAGGTACGCATGATCTGAAGAGGATTTCTTCAGGTGGGTTTTTTATTTGTAACAGTAGAAAAGGGCTGTCCCATGAGCCAGATAATGTCTGTGCTCCTGGGGGCGGGCCAATGACTTAGTTCAACTTTAAAGGGAATACAATTCTCTCACATTAATGGTTTAACACAGCATCACATCATTTCATAAATAGTTTCATCTTTACTCATTCATTTTATACAATAATTGGACGCAAACCTCATAACGGAGGCTCCTGTATAAACATAGTCATTGTAATGTGGCTGTATTGTCTATCATGAGGTCACAAGCATGAAACAAAACAGACCGGGTCGTAGCTGGCTTCTCCACCGACCGTTTACAAATTCTCCAAAACATGGATATTGTTCAGTTCTCAAGTTCTGTGATGTAGAAGAAGTTCCTTTGTTCTATTGTGAAACTCTCTCTCTCTATACTGTGTGGCCAGGAGGAGAGAGTCTCCTCCAGGAATTTACAACCTGAGATAACAGAACCTGGGTGTAGGAGAGGAGAGAGAGGGGGATGCCACGCTCTATACCCAGAAAGGGCCACGTCAGAAGTAAGGCAATAAATAAGCCATAGAGGCGAAATAATTACACTAGCATTAACACTGGAGTGAAGATGTGCAGATGATGTGCAAGTAGAGATACCGGGGTGCAAAAGAGCAAAAAGATAAATAACAATATGGGGATGAGGTAGTTGGGTGTGCTATTTGCAGATTGGCTGTGTACAGGTACAGTGATCGGTAAGCTGCTCTGACAGCTGATGCTTAAAGTTAGAGAGGGAGATATAAGTCTCCAGCTTTAGTGATTTTTGTCAATCGTTCCAGTCATAGGCAGCAGAGAACTGGAAGGAAAGGCGGCCAAAGCAGGTGTTGGCTTGGGGAGGACCAGTGAAATATACCTCCTGGAGCGCATGCTACCGGTGGGTGTTGCTATTGTGACCAATGAGCTGAGATAAGGCGGGGCTTTACCTAGCAAAAAACTTATAGATGACCTGGAGCAAGTGGGTTTGTCAATGACTATGTAGCAAGGGCCAGCCAATGAGAGCATACAGGTCACAGTGGTGGGTAGTATATGGGGCTTTGGTGACAAAAAGGATGGCATCGTTTATTTTTTACCTAGACAACTCAGTTAAGAACAAATTCTTATTTTCAACAACGACAGATTTTTTACCTTGTCAGCTCAGGGACTCGATCTTGCAGCCTTTCGGTTACTAGTCCAACGCTCTAACCACTAGGCTACCTGCCACCCCTGCTGCCCTTGTGATAGACTACATCCAGTTTGTAGAGAGTTGGATGCTATTTTGTAAATGACATCGCCAAAGTCAGTTTTATGAGGGTATGTTTGGCAGTATGAGTGAAGGAGGCTTTGTTGCAAAATAAGAAGCTAATTCTAGATTTAATTTTGGATTGGAGATGCTTAATGTGAGTCTGGAAGGAGAGTTTACAGTCTAACCAGACACCTAGGTACAGTTGAAGTCAGAATTTTATATACACTTAGATTGGAGTCATTAAAACTAGTTTTTCAACCACTCCACAAATTTATTGTTAACAAACTATAGTTTGTTGGTTAGGACATCTACTTTGTGAATGACACAAGTCATTTTTCCAACAATTGTTTACAGACAGATTATTTCACTAATTCACTGTATCACAATTCCAGTGGGTCAGACGTTTACATACACAAAGTCAGTGGCGTGCTGTGGGCCTGGAGGCTGGGCCTTCAGTGAGGTCCTACACAGTCCCACCCGAATTAATCCACCTCTTATTACCATCATTATGATGCCATGGCTCTAGACACTATACATTTAGACAGAAACGCAGTATAAAACCAGGCGTTGCGTCACCTTGAAGTTGACATTTTTATTCATAGAATTGCAGGGGAAGAGTACAATACCTTTTCATTGTGCAGCTCCCGTTGCCCTGCGCGCTTGTTCGTTGAGCTGTAGATCCACTCGGGTGTCCCCAAAAGTTTTCAAAAGCACCATTGCTTGTAAGTGCCCAGCCGTGTCTCATTGCTGCTTTGGTTAGACAACTCAAGTTTGCAAAGCCAGTGTGGCTCCAAACACCAAATCTATCACTTGCAAATAATAGGCATTCACAGCAGTACAGTTTGCAGTGCTTCTCGGAGCCTGTGAGCCATTGATAGCGCTCGTAGTTGGAACTTTGAAAGTGGTGAACGAACCCCTTTCCCGCCTGTGACAGGCTTTGTAGCGTCGGCGTCGGGCGACCTCTCCTGACAATGTCTAACTTTTCTTGAAAAGTTTGTCTTGAGAATGGCGTTATAATTATATCCTCGGCCAAATTGATATCTTCTCCTCCTTCCGCCATTGTGGGTTAAAAAAACAGCTTAGTAGTACGCAAATTAATTTGTTTATCAAATTCAGTTTCCTAGTTCTGAGGTTTGCATAGACCTGCCCATATAGGACCTGCCTCTCAATATTGGTAATCCAATCAAAAGACGTGCACGCACTACGCCTGCTAGCTGGCTCCTGTGTAACACTGGAGCCAGCCAGCAGGCGTACAATAGCCAACTCTAAAGCTGATTGGTTGACACTAAATTTTCATTTCCATTCACTTTAAGCTACAAGCTCCCGCACTGTTGATTCTGAAGGCCTGAGGGCAGATTTTAGACCCCTGGCAACACATGATGGCAAATATGATTGGATAAAAGATCTAACATAAAGACCAGCCCTCCAAATCTCAACCTGGGGCTGGAAGCAGTGCAACCAAGAGGAAAGCTTTGAAATGAAGAGTATAACTCTTACTCTGGGGAATAATTTAATACATATTTGTGGGAAAATATATTTAAAAAAATATTATATTCTGATGATGTTTAGGCCAGCAGAGAAGGCCTTGACTGTGCCTTCAAACAGCTTGGAAAATTCCCAAAAAGTATGTCATGGCTTTAGAAGCTTCTGATAGGCTAATTGACATAATTTGAGTCAATTGGAGGTGTACCTGTGGATGTATTTCAAGGCCTACCTTCAAACTCAGTGCCTCTTTGCTTGACATCATGGGGAAATCCAAAGAAATCAGCCAAGACCTCAGAAAAAAAGTGTAGACCTCCACAAGTCTGGTTCATCCTTGGGAGCAATTTCCAAATGCCTGAAAGTACCAAGTTCATCTGTACAAACAATAGTAAGTATAAACACCATGGGACCACGCAGCCGTCATACCGCTCAGGAAGGAGACGCGTTCTGTCTCTTAGAGATGAACGTACTTTGGTGCGAAAAGTGCAAATCAATCCCAGAACAACAGCAAAGGACCTTGTGAAAATGCTGGAGGAAACGGGTACCAAAGTATCTATATCCACAGTTAAACGAGTCCTATATCGACCTAACCTGACAGGCTGCTTAGCAATGAAGAAGCCACTGCTCCAAAACCACCATAAAAAAGCCAGACTATGGTTTGCAACTGCACATGGGGACAAAGATCATACTTGTTTTTCATCATGTCCTCTGGTATGATGAAATAAAAATAAAACTGTTTGGTCTTTGAAATGGACAATGACCCCAAGCATACTTCCAAAGTTGTAGCAAAATGGCTTAAGGAAAACAAAGTCAAGGTATTCGAGTGACCTCAAACCTATAGAAAATCTGTGGGCAGAACTGAAAAAGCGTGTGCGTGCACCAGCTCTGTCGGGAGGAATGGGCCAAAATTCACCCAACTTATTGTGGGACGCTTGTGGAAGGTTACCTGAAACGTTTGACCCAAGATAAACAATTTAAAGGCAATGATTCCAAATACTAATTGAGTGTATGTAAACTTCTGACCCACTGGGAATGTGATGAAAGAAATCACTCTCTCTACAATTATTCTGACATTTCACATTCTTAAAATGAAGTGGTGATCCTAACTGACCTAAGACAGGGAATTTTTATGATGATTACATTTCAGTAATTGTGAAAAACTGAGTTTAAATGTATTTGGCTAAGTTATACACTGCTCAAAAAAATAAAGGGAACACTTAAACAACACAATGTAACTCCAAGTCAATCACACTTCTGTGAAATCAAACTGTCCACTTAGGAAGCAACACTGATTGACAATAAATTTCACATGCTGTTGTGCAAATGGAATAGACAACAGGTGGAAATTATAGGCAATTAGCAAGACACCCCCAATAAAGGAGTGGTTCTGCAGGTGGGGACCACAGACCACTTCTCAGTTCCTATGCTTCCTGGCTGATGTTTTGGTCACTTTTGAATGCTGGCGGTGCTTTCACTCTAGTGGTAGCATGAGACGGAGTCTACAACCCACACAAGTGGCTCAGGTAGTGCAGCTCATCCAGGATGGCACATCAATGCGAGCTGTGGCAAGAAGGTTTGTTGTGTCTGTCAGCGTAGTGTCCAGAGTATGGAGGCACTACCAGGAGACAGGCCAGTACATCAGGAGACGTAGGAGGGCAACAACCCAGCAGCAGGACCGCTACCTCCGCCTTTGTGCAAGGAGGAGCACTGCCAGAGCCCTGCAAAATGACCTCCAGCAGGCCACAAATGTACATGTGTCTGCTCAAACGGACTCCATGAGGGTGGTATGAGGGCCCGACATCCACAGGTGGGGATTGTGCTTACAGCCCAACACCGTGCAGGACGTTTGGCATTTGCCAGAGAACACCAAGATTGGCAAATTCGCCACTGGCACCCTGTGCTCTTCACAGATGAAAGCAGGTTCACACTGAGCACATATAACCAACGTAACAGAGTCTGGAGATGCCGTGGAGAATGTTCTGCTGCCTGCAACATCCTCCAGCATGACCGGTTTGGCGGTGGGTCAGTCATGGTGTGGGGTGGCATTTATTTGCGGGCCGCACAGCCCTCCATGTGCTCCATGTGCTCCATGTGCTCCATGTGCTCCATGTGCCAGAGGTAGCCTGACTGCCATTAGGTACCGAGATGAGATCCTCAGACCCCTTGTGAGACCATATGCTGGTGCGGTTGGCCCTGGGTTCCTCCTAATGCAAGACAATGCTAGACCTCATGTGGCTGAAGTGTGTCAGCAGTTCCTGCAAGTGGAAGGCATTGATGCTATGGACTGGCCCGCCCGTTCCCCAAACCTGAATCCAATTGAGCACATCTGGGACATCATGTCTCGCTCCATCCACCAACACCACATTGCACCACAGACTGTCCAGGAGTTGGCAGATGCTTTAGTCCAGGTCTGGGAGGAGATCCCTCAGGAGACCATCCGCCACCTCATCAGGAGCATGCCCAGGCGTTGTAGGGAGGTCATACAGGCACGTGGAGGCTACACACACTACTGAGCTCTTTTTTACTTGTTTTAAGGACATTACATCAAAGTTGGATCAGCCTGTAGTGTGGTTTTCCACTTTAATTTTGAGTGTGACTCCAAATCCAGACCTCCATGGGTTGATAAATTTGATTTCCATTGATAATTTTTGTGTGATTTTGTTGTCAGCACATTCAACTATGTAAAGAAAAAAGTATTTAATAAGAATATTTCATTCATTCAGATCTAGGATGTGTTATTTTAGTGTTCCCTTTATTTTTTTGAGCAGTGTATGTAATGTATGTATGTATGTTGTATGTAAACTCTTCAGCTGTATTTGTAGTTGTCCACATATTCTAAATCAGAACCGTCCAAAATAATGATGCTAGTCAAATGAGCGGATGCAGGCAGCAATCGGTTGAAGAGCATTCATTTAGTTTAACTAGCATTTAAAAGCAGTTGGAGGCCATGGAAGGAGAGTTGTATGGCATTGAAGCTCGTTTGGAGATTTGTTAACACAGTGTCCAAAGAAGGGCCAGATGTATACAGACTGGTGTCGTATGCGTAGAGGTGGATCAGAGAATCACCAGCAGCAAGAGCGACATCATTAATATATACAGAGAAAAGAGTCGGTCCGAGAATTGAACCCTGTGGCACCCCCATAGAGACTGACAGAGGTCCGGACAACAGGCCCTCTGATTTGACACACTGAACTCTATCTGAGAAGTAGTTGGTGAACCAGGCGAGGCAGTCATTTGAGAAACCAAGGCTATTGAGTCTTCCGATAAGAATGCGGTGATTGACAGAGTCGAAATCCTTGGCCAGGTCAATGAAGACGGCTGCAGAGTACTTTCTTTTATCAATGGCGGTTATGATATCGTTTAGGACCTTGAGCGTGGCTTAGGTGCACCCATGACCAGCTCGGAAACCAGATTGCATAGTGGCGAAGGTATGTTGGGATTCGAAATGGTCGATGATCTGTTTGTTAACTTGGCTTTTGAAGATTTTAGAAAGGCAGGGCAGGATGGATATAGGTCTACAGCAGTTTGGGTCGAGAGTGTCTCCGATCTCAGACGATACGAAAGAGAGGTTGAACAGGCTAGTAATGGGGGTTACAACAATTTTGGCCGATCATTTTAGAAAGAGAGGGTCCAGATTGTCTAGCCCAGCTGATTTGTAGGGATCCTGGTTTTTCAGCTCTTTCAGAACATCAGCTGTCTGGATTTGGGTGAAGGAGAAACGGGAAGGGGGGCTTGGGCAAATTTCTGCAGGGGTGCAGAGGTGTGGCCGGGGTAGGGGTAGCCAGGTGGAAAGCATGGCCAGCTGTAGAAAAATGCTTATTGAAATTATCGATTATCGTAGATTTATCGGTTTTGACAGTGTTTCCTAGCCTCAGTGCAGTGGACAGCTGGGAGTGTATATTGGTTCCTGACTTCCCTGAAAAGTTGCATATCGCGGGGGCTATTTGATGCTAATGCAGAATGCCACAGGATGTTTTTGTGCTGGTCAAGGGTAGTGAAGTCTGGGGTGATCCAAGGGCTATATCGGTTCATAGTTCTAAATTTTTTGAATGAGGCATGCTTATGTAAGATGGTGAGGAAAGCACTTCTAAAAGAGCAACCAGGCATCCTCTACTGACGGGATGAGGTCCTTCCTTCCAGGATATCAAAGCCAGGTCGATTAGAAAAGCCTGCTCACTGAAGTGTTTTAGGGAGCTTTTGACATTGATGAGGGGTGGTCGTTTGACTGCGGACCCGTTACAGACACAGGTAATGAGGCAGTGATCCCTGAGATCCTGGTTGAAGACAGCAGAGGTGTATTTAGAGGGCAAGTTGGTCAGGATGATATCTAAGAGGGTGCCCATGGTTACGGATTTAGGGTTGTACCTGGTAGGTTCCTTGATCATTTGTGTGAGATTGAGGGCATCTAGCTTAGATTGTAGGACAGCCGGGGTGTTAAGCAATTCCCAGTTTAGGTCACCTAACAGTACGAACTCTGAAGATAGATGGGGGGCAATCAATTCACATATGGTGTCCAGGGCACAGCTGGGGGCTGAGGGGGCTCTATAACAAGTGGCAACGGTTGTTTCTGGAGAGGTGGATTTTTAAAAGTAGAAGCTTAAATTGTTTAGGCACAGACCTGGATAGTATGACAGAACTCTGCAGGCTATCTCTGCAGTAGATTGCAACTCCACCCCCTTTGACAGTTATATCTTGTTGGAAAATGTTGTAGTTGGGGATGGAAATTTCAGAATTTTTGGTGGCCTTCCTTAAGCCAGGATTCAGACACGGCTAGGACATCAGGGATGGCGAAGTGTGCTAAAGCAGTAAATAAAACAAGCGTAGGGAGGAGGATTCTGATGTTAACATGCATTAAACCAAGGCTTTTACGGTTACAGAAGTCAACAAATGAGAACACCTGGGGAATAGGAGTGATGCTGGGGGCTGCAGGACCTGGGTTAACCTCTACATCACCAGAGGAACATAGGAGGAGTAGGATAAAGGTACGCCTAAAGGCTATAAGAAAAGGATGTCTAGTGCGTTCGGAACAGAGAGTAAAAGGAGAAGATTTCTGGGCTTAGAAGAATAGATTCAAGGCATAATGTACAGACAAGGGTATGGTAGTATCTGAGTACAGTGGAGGTAATCCTATGCATTGAGTGATGATGAGAGAGGTTTTGTCTAGAGGCACCAGTTAAGCCAGGTGAGGTCACCACATGTGTGGGGGGTGGAACAAATTAGCTATCTAAGGCATGTAGGGCAGGGGGGCTCTACAGTGAAATAAGAGAATAATAACTAACCAAAACAGCAATAGACAAGGCATATTGATATTAGGGAGAGGCATGTGTAGCCAAGTGATCACAGGGTCCAATGAGCAGCAATAGGTGAGTCAGGGAGCCGTTCGGTAGTCGCTACTACGGTAGGCAAGCTGGAGACATGATGATTCAGACAGCTAGCGGCCCGGGGCCTAGCAGATGGTCCTTTGGTGACGTCGCAACGGAAGAGCCTTTTGAAACCATCTCGGATGATTACATCGGCAGACCAGTCATGATGGATCGACGGGGCTCCGAGTCGGCAATAAAGGGTCCAGGCCAATTGGCAAAAGAGCTATTGGAGCCCAAGAATTAGCTGGTGGACCTGTTCGGCTAGCCGGGAGATGGTCCTAGCTTGAGGCTAGCTCAAGGCTAACTGGTGCTTGCTTCGGGACAGAGGCGTTAGCCAGCAGTAGCCATTCGAATGCAGCTTGCAAGCTGCTGTCCCTAAGTGTGTCACGACGTGCCAGACTTCAGTTGTTTGAGTCAGTGACGTGATCTTCCTGTCCGGTTTTGCCCCCCTTCGGGCTTGTGCGGTGGAGGACATCTTTGAAGGCTATACTCAGCCTTGTCTCAGGGTAGTTAGTTGGTGGACTCTTGATATCCCTCTACTGGTGTGGGGGCTGTGCTTTGGCAAAGTGGATGGGGTTATATCCTGCCTGGTTGGCCCTGTCCGGGGGTATCGTCAGACAGGGCCACAGTGTCCCCCGACCCCCCCATTCTCAGCATCCAGTATCTATGCTGCAATAGTCTATGTGCTGGTGGTCTAGGGTCAGTCTGTCCTATCTGGTGTAATTATCCTGTCTTATCTGATGTCCTGTATAAACTTAAGTATGCACCCATCTCTCTCTCTCTCCCCTCCCAGAGAACCTGAGCCTTAGGACCATGCCTCAGGACTACCTGACCTGATGACTCCTGGCTGTGTCCGTCCCCAGTTCACCTGGTCGTGCTGCTGATCCAGTTTCTGCTGTTTTGCATGTGGCTATTTAATCCTGAGGTGCTGACCTGTTGCACCCTCTACAACCACTGTGATTATTATTTGACCCTGCTGGTCATCTATGAACGTTTGAACATCTTGAAGTAAGATTTGGCCTTAATGGCCATGTACGCTTATAATCTCCACCCAGCACAGCCAGAAGAGGAATGGCCACCCCTCAGGGTCTGGTTCCTCTCTAGGTTTCTTCCTAGGTTCCTGCCTTTCTAGGGAGTTTTTCCTAGCCACCATGCTTCTAGATCTGCATTGCTTGCTGTTTGGGGTTTCAGGCTGGGTTTCTGTATAAGCACTTTGTGACATCTGCTGTTGTAAAAAAAAAAGAAGCTTCATAAATACATTTGATTTGATTGAATATAAAGTGTTATGTTTGGTGCAAATCCAACACAACACACTCTTCATATTTTCAAGCATGGTGGTGGCTGCATCATGTTATGGGTATACTTGTCATTGGCAAGGACTAGGGAGTTTTTTTAGGATAAAAATAAACAGAATAGAGCTAAGCAGAGGCAAAATCTTAAAGGAAAACCTGGTTCAGTCTTTTTTCTACAGACACTGGGAGATAAATTCACCTTTCAGCAGGACAATAACCTAAAACACAAGGCCAACTATACTGCTGCTTACCAAGAGGACATTGAAGGTTCCTGAGTGGCCTAGTTACAGTTTTGAATCAAATCTGCTTGAAAATCTATGGCAAGACTTGAAAATGGCTGTCTAGCAATGATCAACAACCAATTTGACAGAGCTTGAACATTTTTTTAAATGATAATGTGAAAATATTGTACAATTCATGTGTGCAAAGCTCTTAGTGATGTACCCAGAAACATTCACAGCTGTAATCGCTGTCAAAGGTGATTCTAACATGTATTCTATCTCAAGGCCATCAGACTGTTAAACAGCCACCACTAACATTGAGTGGCTGCTGCCAACACACTGTCAATGACACTGACTCAACTCCAGCCACTTTAATAATGGGAATTGATGGGAAATGATGTAAATATATCACTAGCCACTTTAAACAATGCTACCTTATATAATGTTACTTACCCTACATTATTCATCTCATATGCATACGTATATACTGTACTCTATATCATCGACTGCATCCTTATGTAATACATGTATCACTAGCCACTTTATGCCACTTGGTTTACATACTCATCTCATATGTATGTACTGTACTCGATATCATCTACTGTATCTTGCCTATGCTGCTCTGTACCATCACTCATTCATATATCCTTATGTACATATTCTTTATCCCCTTACACTGTGTATAAGACAGTAGTTTTTTGGAATTGTTAGTTAGATTACTTGTTCGTTATTACTGCATTGTCGGAACCAGAAGCACTAGCATTTCGCTACACTCGCATTAACATCTGCTAACCATGTGTATGTGACAAATAAAAAATTTGATTTGATTTATTGACTCAGGGGTGTGAAAACTTATGTAAATGAGATATTTCTGTATTTAATTTTCAATAAATGTGTTAAAAGTTCTAAAAACATGTTTTCACTTTGTCATTATTGTATTGTGTGTATTATGTGTAGATGGGTGAGAAGAACATATATTTAATACATTTTGAATTCAGGCTGTAACATAACAAAATGTGGAATAAGTAACGGGGTATGAATACTTTCTGAAGGTACAGTAGGTATGATGCCTTACTCTGAATGAGGTCCCTTGCTGAGACAACATGGCTGCGTTCACACAGGCAGACAAATTCTGATATTTTTTATGTAACTAGAGTGCTCTCTGATCCAGCCAATCTAGAGAGGAAACCAGATGCTCCAAAACCGGAAGTACACCGAAATAGACGCAATAAAGTGGAAACTCAGAGATATTGCTACAGCAACATGCAATAGGAGGGTCGACACAGTTAAGCCTTTGACGTTTTCATCATAGAGACGCCGATATACAGTTGGTATTTGGCGACATCGTACATAGTTATCAGCGTGGACGAAATGTCAAGAGTTTTTAATCCTGGTTACTAGCTAGCTAAACTGTTGTTGTTGATTTACCAGTCGTCCATATACCTAGCTAGCTAGCTAGCTAGCCAATGAGGATACATATCAAATGTTACCACGGTATTAGCTACAAACGAGATAATTAAGTTAACGTTTTCTAAATAACGCTAAATTAAATGTGCACTACGCATAAATCGCTGCGCCATTTCCTGCTTGTTTGCTAAAATTCTAATAGTACGCCTAATTTCAGTTTGTGATAAAAACAGATTCAGTGTACCATATAAACCGTCGATAAATATATTTTCAATAACCAAAAAATATAGTATTTATCTGTTTGAAGCTGGTGTATTGAACTGAAAGTAAAAGAGAAAATTTAAAACGGGAAGGAAAGATATAGCGCACACAACATATCTACCGCTTCTTGGACTTGCGAATTACATATCTATTACTGAAATTTCTATGTGTATTTTGGTGGGGTCTTCCAAAAAGTGACATTTCATCTTGAAATCACTAGTTGATAAAAGAATCTCTCGAAATAGGTGTTCACTCAATACGTATTTATCTGAACTTTCCAAAGTGGCAAACCTTGCACCAGTCAATATGCCTTTGCTGTTTTTGGAGAGATTTCCATGGCCCAGTTTGCAGACATACACAGCTCTGAGTGCTGTATTTCTCGCTGGGTCAATATTGAGTGGCTACTGTACTGTCCCAGAGCCAGTAGAGTACACACAGACACAGAGCAGTTCTCCTGTAGAAAGTGATGATGTTGATGAGGACCCAATCACCAGCCTTAGCGATGTGGCAGCCACTGTCCGGTTGTACCTGGTCTCAGACACTGTTTTTGTTTGGGTAAGTTCATGAACTCTGCTCCTGTGGTTTGTTGATAATTCAGTACAATTCAAAGCATGACTATCTGAATATTGTGCAGCGGACTAAACTCCACTACATGGTAAAGGATGTTTAATGATATACTTCACCAACGGCGTGGAGCTGAGAACAGGCTTTGCGGAATCTAGCTCCGACCACATCAATTTGCCTGAGGTTAATACTTCAAAAATATATAAATTATGAAACGGCCAATGTTTATCCTCTGTAGTTGCGTGCCTTTCTTTGTTTACTGAAATCCATACTTTTTCAATAAAGGGTTACAAGGTGGGTGTTTTTAATATTTTTTGAAGTATTAACCTTGGGTGAATCGATATAGTCCGAGCTACAGTACCATTCAAACGTTTGGACACACCTACTTATTCACACCTACTTATTTAAGGGTTTTTCTTTATTTTTTAAACTACTTTCTACATTGTAGAATAAAAATGAAAGCTATGAAATACCACACCATGGAATCATGTAGTAACCAAAAAAGTGTTAAACAAATCAAAATATATTTGAGATTCTTCAATGTAGCCACCCTTTGCCTTGGTGACAGCTTTGTACACTTGGCATTCTCTGAAACCAGCTTCATGAGGTAGTCACCTGGAATGCTTTTCAAACTGTCTTGAATGAGTTCCCACATATGCTGAGCACTTGTTGTCTGCTTTTCATTCATTCTGCGGTCCAACTCATCCCATACCATCTCAATTGGCTTGAGGTTGGGTGATTTTGGAGGCCAAGTAATCTGATGCAGCACTCCATCACTCTCCTTGGTCAAATAGCCCTTACACATCCAGGAGGTGTGTTTTGGGTCATTGTTCTGTTGAAAAACAAATCATAGTCCCACTAAGCGCAACCCAGATGGGATGATGTATCGCTGCAAAATGCTGTGGTAGCTATGCTGGTTAAGTGTGCCTTGAATTCTAAATAAATCACAGACCATCACACCTGCGGAGATCATCCATTCACGTACTTTGCATCTCACAAAGACATGGCGGTTGGAACCAAAAATCTCAAATTTGTACTCATCAGACCAAAGGACAGATTTCTACCAGTCTAATGTCCATTGCTCATGTTTCTTGGCCCAAGCAAGTTTCTTCTTATTATTGTTGTCCTTTAGTAGTGGTTTCTTTTCAGGAATTCGACCATGATGGCCTGATTCACGCAGTCTCCTCTGAACAGTTGATGTCTGTTACTTGAACTCTGAAGCATTTATTTGGGCTGCATTCTGAGGTCCAGTTAATTGCTTATTTCTGAGGCTGGTAACTCTAATGAACTTATCCTTTGCAGCAGAAGTAACTATGGATCTTCCTTTCCTGTGGCGGTTCTCATGAGAGCCAGTTTCATTATAGCCCTTGATGGTTTTTGCAACTGCACTTGAAGAAACTTTCAAGTTCTTGACATTTTCCAGATTGACTGACCTTCACCTCTTAAAGTAATGATGGACAGTCGTTTCTCTTTGCTTATTTGAGCTGTTCTTGCTAAAATATGGACTTTGTCTTTTACCAAATAGGGCTATCTTCTGTACCAACCCTACCTTGTCACAACACAACTGATTGGCTCAAACACATTAAGAAGGAAAGAAATTCCACAACATATCTTTAACAATACATACCTTTTTAACTGAAATGCATTCAAGGTGACTACCTAAAGAAGCTGGTTGAGAGAATGGCAGGAGTGTACAACGCTGTCATCAAGGTAAAGGGTGGCTACTTTGAAGAATCTCAAATATAAAATATATTTTGAGTTGTTTAACACTTTTTTTTGTTGTTTGTTACTACATGATTCCATATGTGTTATTTCATAGTTTTGATGTCTTCACTATTATTCTACAATGTAGAAAATAGTAAAAAATAAAGAAAAACCTAGAGAGGAACCAGGCTATGAGGGGTGGCCAGTCCTCTTCTTGCTGTGCCGAGTGGAGATTATAACAGAACATGGCCAAGATGTTCAAATGTTAATAAATGACCAGCATGGTCAAATAATAATAATCACAGTAGTTGTCGAGGTTGCAGCAAGTCAGCACCTCAGGAGTAAATGTCAGTTGGCTTTTCATAGCCGATCATTAAGAGTATCTCTACCACTCCTGCTGTCTCTAGAGAGTTGAAAACAGCATGTCTGGGACAGGTAGCACATCCGGTGAACAGGTCAGGATTCCATAGCCGCAGGCAGAACAGTTGAAACTGGAGCAGCAGCACGGCCAGGTGGACTGGGGACAGCAAGGAGTCCTCATGCCAGGTAGTCCTGAGGCATGGTCCTAGGGCTCAGGTCCTCTGAGAGAGATAATTAGAGAGAGCATACTTAAATTCACACAGGACACCGGATAAGACCTGAGAAGTACTCCAGATATAACAAACTGAACCAACCCCCTCGATACAAACTACTGCAGCATAAATACTGGTGGCTGAGATAGGAGGGGTCAGGAGACACTGTGGCCTCATCTGATGATACCCCCGGACAGGGCCAAACAGGAAGGATATATTTGCCAAAGCACAGCCCCCACACCACTAGAGGGATATCTTCAACCACCAATTTACCATCCTGAGACAAGGCCGGAGTATAGTCCACAAAGCTCTCCTCCACGGCCCAACCCAGACAGGAAGATTACATCAGTGACTCAACCCACTCAAGTGATGGCATGAAAGTAGTAGCAGTAGTCTAACCTAGAAGTAGCAAAAGCATGGATACATTTTTCTGCATCATTTTTGGACAGAAAGTTTCATATTTTTGCAATGTTACGTAGATGGAAAAAAAGCTGTCCTTGAAACAGTCCTGATATGTTCGTCAAAAGAGAGATCAGGGTCCAGAGTAACACCAAGGTCCTTCACAGTTTTATTTGAGACGACTGTACAACCATTAAGATTAATTGTCAGATTCAACAGAAGATCTCTTTGTTTCTTGGGACCTAGAACAAGCATCTCTGTCTTGTCCGAGTTTACTTCCTTATGTCTGAAACAAAGACTTCTAGCGTGGGCAATTTTGGGGCTTCACTATGTTTCATTGAAATGTACAGCTGTGTGTCATCCGCATAGCAGTGAAAGTTAACATTATGTTTTCAAATGACATCCCCAAGAGGTAAAATATGTAGTGAAAACAATAGTGGTCCTAAAATGGAACCTTGAGGAACACCTAAATTTACAGTTGATTTGTCAGAGGACAAACCATTCACAGAGACAAACTAATATCTTTCCGACAGATAAGATCTAAACCAGGCCAGAACTTGTTCGTGTAGACCAATTTGGGTTTCCAATCTCTCCAAAAGAATGTGGTGATCGATGGTATCAAAAGCAGCACTAAGGTCTAGGAGCACGAGGACAGATGCAGAGCCTCAGTCTGATGCCATTAAAAGGTAATTTACCACCTTCACAAGTGCAGTCTCAGTGCTATGATGGTGTCTAAAACCAGACTGAAGCATTTCGTATACATTGTTTGTCATCAGGAAGGCAGTGAGTTGCTGCGCAACAGCCTTTTCTAAAATTTGAGAGGAATGGAAGATTCGATATAGGCCGATTAGTTTTTTATATTTTCTGGGTCAAGGTTTGGCTTTTTCAAGAGAGTCTTTATTACTGCCGCTTTTAGTGAGTTTGGTACACATCTGGTGAATGGAGAGCCGTTTATTATGTTCAACATAGGAGGGCTAATCACAGGAAGCAGCTCTTTCAGTAGTTTAGTTGGAATATAGGGTCCAGTATGCAGCTTGACGGTTTAGAGGCCATGATTATTTTCATTGTGTCAAGAGATATAGTACTAAAACACTTGAGCGTCTCTCTTGATCCTAGGTCCTGGCAGAGTTGTGCAGACTCAGGACAACTGAGCTTTGAAGGAATACCTAGATTTAAAGAGGAGTCCGTCATTTGCTTTCTAATAATCATTAACTTTTCCTCAAAGAAGTTCATGAATGTATTACGGCTGAAGTGAAAGCCATCCTCACTTGGGGAATGCTGCTTTTTAGTTAGCTTTGCGACAGTATCAAAAATACATTTCAGATTGTACTTATTTTCCTCAATTAAGTTGGAAAAATAGGATGATCGAGCAGCAGTGAGGGCTCTTTGATACTGCACGGTACTGTCTTTCCAAGCTAGTCGGAAGACTTCCAGTTTGGTGTGGCGCCATTTCTGTTCCAATTTTCTGCAAGCTTGTTTCAGAGCTCAGGTATTTTCTGTATACCAGGGAGCTAGTTTCTTATGAAAAATGTTTTTCGTTTTTAGGGGTGCAACTGCATCTAGGGTATTGCGCAAGGTTAAATTGAGTTCCTCGGTTAGGTGGTTAACTGATTTTTGTCCTCTGACGTCTTTGGGTAGGCAGAGGGAGTCTGGAAGGGCATCAAGGAATCTTTGTGTTGTCTGTGAATTTATAGCACAACTTTTGATGCTCCTTGGTTGGGGTCTGAGCAGATTATTTGTTGCATTTGCAAATGTCATAAAATGGTGGTCCGATAGTCCAGGATTATGAGGAAAAATATTAAGATCCACAACATTTATTCCATGGGACAAAACTAGGTCCAGAGTATGACAGTGAGTAGGTCCAGAGACATGTTGGACAAAACCCACTGAGTCGATGATGGCTCCGAAAAGCCTTTTGGAGTGGGTCTGTGGACTTTTCCATGTGAATATTAAAGTCACCAAAAATTAGAATATTATCTGCTATGACTACAAGGTCCGATAGGAATTCAGGGAACTCAATGATGAACGCTGTATATGGCCCAGGAGGCCTGTAAACAGTACCTATTAAAAGTGATTGAGTAGGCTGCATAGATTTCTATATTGAAATTTGCTATCGTAAATGTTAGCAACACCACCGCCTTTGTGGGATGTAAGGGGGATATGGTCACTAGTGTAACCAGGAGGTGAGGCCTCATTTAACACAGTAAATTCATCAGGATTGTCCAAACTTTTGACTTTGTACAGTATATTCCAGAAAGATTGGTCTTGGCTCCACACTGTTGGTGAAGTTCATCAGAAACTTCCTGTACCCTGGAGATTAGTCCGCTAGATATTGTGCTGATATTGCAATTGAGACTTTCGTAACCCGGGACAAACTTTTACCTTGATATTGAAATAATGGATTTGGGATAGTGTCAATTTGCTGTTTCATTTGATGGCTGATTTAACGTTCAATTCAATATGTCATGTTGATCAGGTGATGGTGAATACAGCCTGCTGTGTCCTGATGCTGATTGCAAAGGTGATCCAGTGCATTGTCTTTGGGCCGCTCCGTGTCAGTGAAAAACAGGTAAGTAGGAATGTGTTTGGTGTTTTTCTAGGTAATGTCATTCATTAACCAGGTAGCCTAATGTTTTTCTTTGAAACACTTACTGCAAACTGCCAGGTCCCCTGTAACTGGGGTATAATGGGAATGTAATTTCATTAGTAGTCATTGAGATATGCATGCTAAGATCGAGGCCACTATCATAAACATTTTATTATGCAGCTGAATTAAATCCTCACGAAACCCAGATGAGATGCCTGGATAAGGCCAAAATGTAATAAATATGCCAATCTTTGATAAATCATTGCTCAATTATGCTTTTAGATACAACTGTAAAATATGTCAACAATCCTTCCTCAAAACAAGAAAGCTATTGCGACTAAATCAAATGTTGTAATGCCCTGTCTGGGCTGGCTGCTTTCTCTGTCGAAACAGCACCTAAAGGACAAGTTCTGGAACTTCATCTTCTACAAGTTTATCTTCATCTTCGGGGTGCTCAACGTTCAGACGGTGGAGGAGGTGGTGATGTGGTGTCTGTGGTTTGCTGTCCTCGTCTTCATGCACCTCATGGTCCAGCTCTGCAAGGACCGCTTTGAATATGTTTGTTTCCAATAGTCCTATATACGAGTTATCCTCTTCTCACAATATTGTTTCATCATTTGTATTTAGCCAATATCTGTAAGGCTAATCAATAGTGTCTTGTTTTGTAAAACAAACTCTAATTTCCCCGGTTCATGAATAGGGTTTTTAATGTTATGATATTCTATTATCATCCACGGCAGTATCGTACTTTATCATTGAGTCTTGTGTGTGTTGTTACAGCTGTCATTCTCACCCACCACTCCTATGGACAGCCATGTGAGGGTTCTGACCCTGCTGGTGGGTATGCTGCTGACCTGCTGTGGCTTGGCTCTGCTCTGTGGGCTCCTGGGAAATCCCCACGGCATACACACCGTCACCTTCATGGCCGCTGAGGTAGGATGCCTGGAGCCCACTCCCCAGGTGGATCTCAACTGTTTTTCCTTGATTCATCGTGTCTCCTCGCCTCAGGAGAGGAATGTTTCTCCAATGCATTTTGAGATGGAGGCGACATTTAAAAAGTATTTTGGGTCCTCTTGCCTTTGTTTCTCTATTCTATATGGATAAACATTTGCGGTGTAGTGCTTATCTGCCTGTTTTTAATGTATACATCATGGTCTTATCTGATGATGCTCCCCATTATCTAACCAGACCATTGTTCTCTTATGTTTTCTTTCAGTGTATGCTGGTGTCCGTTAGAACTGGACATGTCATTATCCGGTAAGTGATTGTGCAGGCAATTGCCAAAATATTGTATATCTTGTATAAACCATTACCAATTGGTGGTACATCTTGTTAAGGTTCCCCAGCATGAAAACCAAACATGGCACTCAAACAGAAGGGGGATCTAACAAATAGTCACTGACGTCAAACAAAATTAAAGAGTTGGGGTTTTAGGAAGGGTTCTGAAAGATACTCTTGGGGCTGTCCACTGAAAGTTGCATAGCAACAACAACTGGAACCTAAAAGACACCCACCATGAGCGCCCACTAAGAGACAAATAAAATAAAAACCCACACCAAACTCAAAGACAGGAAGCAAACAAAAATGTTGGAGCAAAACAAAAACTGGGAAGATCAGATAAAGGATTGTTTTTCTAGAAATCTAATAGGGAGTTGACCTTCCACATCTCTCCAGACAACTGGGGCACTGGGCCAGCCACTCTTAAAAATTACCTGGGCCAGCACAGGTGAAACACCTTCCCACTAACAAGATGACAAACCAGCACAGGTGTAACACAAGCTGACTAACGAAGTGACACCAGTCTGTGCGCCCCACGTGCTAACGTCAAACCTCTAAATATAAATGGAAAATCCAAAGCCTGTAAAAATCTGAAAAGGCCGCACGCACGCACTGAACACCTGTTCCTGCTTCCTCCAGGTACTTTATCCACCTGTGGGACTTGAACCATGAGGGCACCTGGGAGAGTAAAGGATCCTACGTTTACTACACTGACTTTGTGATGGAGCTGGCTCTGCTGGGGCTGGACCTTATGCACCACATCCACATGCTGGTGAGTTCAACACCCATCCTCACAACCACTCACTTTCACACAAAACAACTGCACAAGAGCGGCATGTTCCTATTTGACTTGTTACTAGTGTCCATTTATCTATAGGACCCTTCATGTTGTAACCAGAATGTCTTCTTTCTACCAACTCTTTCTCCTATCCTCTCCTCTGCTCTTTTCTCCTCTTTCTCTCCCTATTCTCCCCTTCTCCTCTCAGCTGTTTGGTAACATCTGGCTCTCTATGGCCAGCCTGGTGATTTTCATGCAGCTGCGTTACCTGTTCCATGAGGTGCAGAAGAGAATCCGTCGCCACAAGAACTACCTCCATGTCATCAACAACATGGAGGCCAGGTTTGTTGCTCAGTCAAGCTTTATCTTTCTACATACTGAACAGTACCTGTATTTATTTACATTACATTGTGTTATAGCTGTATCCATCTATGCTCTGAGGGATATTTGAAGGCAAAAGGTTGAAAGCAAAAGATGAATTTCCATGATCTGAAAAGAAAATGGGCAAAGTATTGTTCTTCAAAGTATATTGTTGATTGCAGGTTTGCTGTGGCCACCTCTGATGAGCTGGTAGCGAACAATGATGACTGTGCTATCTGCTGGGACTCCATGTTGACAGCACGCAAGCTGCCCTGTGGACATCTCTTCCACAAGTGAGCAGATATGCAAAAACGCTTAACCCCCATGCAGTGTGCATTTCAGCAACCACAACTATCTATTCTGCTATACATAACTCCAGTCCATTATCATGATTGAACATTGTGCCTAGTGCTACATAAAATTAAAGCATTATTATAGTCACTATTAACAGTGTGTTTTTGTGTGCCCAGCTCTTGCCTGCGTTCCTGGTTGGAGCAGGACACGTCGTGTCCCACGTGCCGTATGTCTCTGAACATCAGCGAGGGGGCTGGAGGAGAGAGAGAGGAGAGGCAGAGGGAGCCCATGCTGGAAGACAACATGGGCCCTGGAGGCCCCGGGCCAGATGCAAGGCAACACCTCAACCAACACAACCACTTCTTCCACTTTGATGGTGAGGCCCCAACACTCACCCAGTATACTCACTTTTCTACTTTTTTACTAGCACCCAGAATCAGAACAAATTTATTTCACAGGGACAGGAGACATTAATCAACATTTAGGCTTAAGTGTAAATCATAGTCCCGCATCCCATTGTGACATAGCTATGCGTTTCTGAGACCACCGTCTGCGGGGGACGCACTAAATTCCCAACCAACGTATCTCCGGTATGTGTCCTCTATATTTGAGTGTGTTGACAGTTGGAGAAATTGCTTGAGCCGTGCTGAGAATTCAAAAAGTATCAAAGCCAACGGTCCAATATTCTAGAACATTGCTTTGCGTACATGTTTTGGTGCTTTAAAAGTATGTAAATAAGTAGTAGGTTTTATTGGTTTCTCTCAGTCAGACTGAATTGTACACCAATTTACATTCATAACATGAATAATTAAATAATTATCAAATAGTAAAATCCTAAACCAGTAAAACACTTAGTATAATACAATGTTAAAATATGCAATATACGCTGAGTGTACAAAACATTAAGAGCGCATTCCTAATATTGAGTTGCACCCCACCTTTGCCCTCAGAACAGCCTCAATTCATCAGGGAGTGGACTCTACAAGGTGTCGAAAGCATTGCACAGGGATGGCGGTCCATGTTGACTCCAATGCTTCCCACAGTTGTGTCAAGTTGGCTGGATGTCATTTGGATGGTGGACCCTTCTTGATACACAGGATACTGTTGAGTGTGAACCTGGCAGTGTTGCAGTTCTTGTCACAAACCGGGGCGCCTCCCACCTACTACCATACCCCGTTCAAAAACACTTCAATATATTGTCTTGCCCATTCACCCTCTGAATGGCATACATACACCATCCATCTCTCAATTGTCTCAAGGCTTAAAAATCCTTATTTAACCTGTCTCCTCCCCATCATCTACACTGATTGAAGTGGATTTAACAAGTGACATCAAATGTTATTTGTCACATGCGCCAAATACAACCTTACCGTAAAAAAAAATCTAAGTAAACTAAAGGAAAAATAGTAACACACAATACAATAGCAATAACTAGGCTATATAGTCAATATGCGGGGGTACGACGTAGAAGTAATATGTACATGTAGGTTGGGGTAAAGTGACTAGGCATAGATAATAACAGAGTAGTTTGTGTGTGTGTGGATTCCACTGAGTGTACATCAAGCCTGTGCAAGAGTCAGTGCAACAAATAATAATAAAATACGGGTGTCAATTTAAATAGTCCGTGTAGCCATTTGATTAACTGTTCAGCAGTCTTATGGCTTGGGGGTTGAAGCTGTTAAGCCTTTTGGTACCAGACTGGGCTTTCCGGTACTGCTTGCCGTGCGGTAACCGAGAGAACCATCTACGACTTGGGTGTCTGGAGTCTGACAATTTTTAGGGCCTTCCTCTGACACCACCTGGTATAGAGGTCCTGGATGGCAGTGGGTTCAGCCACAGTGATGGAATGGGCCATACACATTACCCTCTGTAGCATGTTGCGGTTGGATTCCAAGCAGTTGCCATACCAGGCGGTGATGCAGCTAGTCGGGATGCTCTCAATGGTGCAGCCATTGGTCAGTCTATGTCATGGAAAGAGCAGGTGTTCTTAATGTTTTGTATACAAACAACAATACTATAAAGACATGGTGTGGGTGGCAGCTTTGTATTTGTATATATTAAGGATCCCCATTTAGTTCCTGCCAAGGCAGCAGTTACTCTTCCTGGGGTCCAGCAACATTAAGGCCGTTATATACAACTTCAAATATTACATTACATTTCATAACACTTTACACAATACATTCAGTGTGGTTCCTCAGGCCACTACTCTACTACCACATATCTAGAAAATACATATTTCCACACAGGGTTGGCAGCTTCATGTTCAGCGTCATTGAGGGCAAGGAAAAGGACCGGGCCAAGGAGGGTCCCCTGGGCCACCCCACATGAGGGACTCTCATTCAGGTGGGGCACCATAATGACCTGTTGTCTCCTGTCAGAGAGAAAGTCCCAAACCCATGGGACTATTTCAAGCCTCACCCCCATTGACAGGATATTTTTGATTATAGTAGTTAACCCTGTCAAATTCTTTACTCATCAATGTAAATGTCAGTGTTGGCTATGAAACTAAATGACATCTGTAGTCCCTATTAGTTTTGTTGTTTTCTGGATCAGGTCTCAGTATCTTTAGGGCCAAGAGTAACACCCATAAAATATGCAGATAGACATCCTCTCAGTGGTTAATCTGACACAGTTGGCGACTATTCAGGCTTTTCTCACACCACTCTAAATCCATATACAGATTAGAGAGGACACCTCTCCATGAATATCTAATGAGCTTGACCGTGCATGTATTTCACCCCTACTAGGTTCTCGCATTGCCAGCTGGCTGCCCAGTTTCTCTGTGGAAGTGATGCACACAACCAACATCCTGGGAATCGTACAACAGGCCAACAACTCCCAGCTCAATGCCATGGTCAGTGTTTGTGGGGTCCATCCATTACTTGTTTTTCTTTTTACCAGTGTCTCATTATATTCTTGTTAACTTTCACCTGTGCTATTCTCTCATGTCAGTAACAATGAAGATAAGGAGGTAAAGAAAGGAGGCTACATTAGATGTTTGAAATAATGCTACATCTCCTCTCTCGCTATCTTTAGGCCCATCAAATCGGGGAGATGTTTCCGGAGGTTCCCTACCATCTTGTGCTGCAGGATCTGCAGCTGACCCGCTCTGTAGAGGTCACCACTGACAACATCCTGGATGGACGCATTGTGGTTCCTTTCCCCATACAGGTCAGTCCCACACTGCTACAGGGAACTCCACACGCTGGTTGTGTGGGTGCTTATGTGGTCTCCTTGGATGTGACATTAACATAAGGAAGGGCTAAAATAGAGTTCAGGGTCAATTCATCCCATGAGCCGATACCCAAAATTACTTGAGAAAAGCCTTCTTGGGACACTTGACTTCCACAGTAAGTTTAGAGCATACCTGACTTCCAGGTCTGCTTAAAATGTCTGCTGTCTCCCTCTCCAGCCTGTGGATCACTCTGCCTCCCAGGTCAACCCCTCCCCACAAGATGTGGGTGGGGCCAGCGGGAGTTCAGAGTTCGTGACCCCCGAGGTGGAGGACTTTGAGGTCAGAGGCAGCCGCTTCTCCAAGTCAGCCGAGGAGAGACAGAAGATACTGCTACAGAGGAAAGATGAGCTACTGCTACGAGCACAGAGGTACTGGATCTGCTTATTTAAAGTTAAAAAGAAAGCACTGACTTCAATGGAACACTTCCAGTTCCTAACCTGCTAGCCTGGATTTCAAATTAATCTATTATGGATGTTGCAAATGACGCAAATTGTCTATTTTATCATATTTACTACCTTTCTATGATCTGTGCCCACTTGTCTATTGATGTTTTTGTTAGAATATTTGGTATTGTATGCAAAAGGGGTCGTACCCTGTGCTTTTCACCTTTTCATGCTGCTCTATTCCATTCAGCTCATTGTGTTTCTCATGCTCCTATTAATGGTACTGATCTCTATTGTCAGCGATGGCTAATAATACGACCTGGTCGTGAGGCTCTGAGCAGCACTGACCCCATTAGCTCACCGATAGACATGTCCCCCGGCACCAGGACATTAACATGCCTGGCTTTAAATAGTACTTGTCTTCTTTCAAATACAGTTTGTTAGATGGGCAGAGTCTGCAGTTGCACTTTTGGGACTATTCTATTGGTTCCATTGCACCAGGCAAGCTAAATCAAGCTGAGCCAAAGTATTTTTTTTAAAATAAGCAAATATTAAATACCACCCTAGCTTCATGTCCACATCCCGGCTCAACCTTAACCCTAGCCTCAACCCTAACTCTAGCCTCAACACTAGCCTCAACCACAACCCTAACTCTAGCCTCAACCCTAACCTTAGCTTCATGTCCACGTCCCTGCTCAACCGTAGCCTCAACCCTAACCCTAGCTTCATGTCCACGTCCCTGCTCAACCGTAGCCTTAACCCTAGCTTCATGTCCACGTCCCGGCTCAACCCTAACCCTAGCTTCATGTCCACATCCTGGCTCAACCGTAACCCTAAGAACTCAGCAGAGGTCTTAAACTAAAACCTGCTCCTCTCTTCCTGCGCCCCTCTCAGGAGATATCTGAGCAAGAGCCCAGAGGAAAACGCTGCTGCTATGAACGACGATGATGAGTACGATGAAGGTCTGCCCTCTCTTGAGGATGACATCCCAGCAGGTTCAGTTTTAGACTCTATGACCCTGCGACGCAGAAAGTTAGCGGCAGCTGCTGAGCGCCGCATGCACACTTACCAGTGAAGAGGCTGGACTGGGAACTAGGGCCGGGATGATACCAGTATTACCATACTCGTTAGTATCATGGCAAGGAAACCAAACACAAAGGGGAATTAACTTTAGGAAAACATCCCTAATGTTGGGATCAAATGAAATTATGTTGTCATCCAGAGTCACATGTATTTATTTTCCAAGCTGTAGCAAACAATATCTTGCATACAGCAGGTTATTAAAGGACCAGAGTTAGATCTGCTTCGTGTTTTAATTTTGGTCATGGACATTTTTTTGTGATACTGGTATTGTTACAGCCCTAGTGGGAACCAGTAAGATTTATACTGGTTACGACAGGTCTCACTGTACCACCAAACCTGCCCCTCTACAGTCCATCTAGGGCCGGAGTAAATAACCTACTACTGAATGGACTGTCTATCTGTTAAATTAACCTGAGAAATGCGCATGATTACATTTTTTCCCCACGCTGTGTTTTAAACATGAGATCCCAGGCTTTGTCACAATGGACCGTGACCGGGAGCCCCATAGGAGGGCGCACAATTGGCCCAGCACTGTCTGGGGTAGGGGAGGGTTTGGCCGGTGGGGCTTTCCTTGGCTCATCATGCTCTAGCAACTCCTTGTGATAGGGCCGGGCACCTGCAAGCTGAATCCCGTCGTCAATTGAACATATTGGTGCGGCTGACATCCAGCTCAAGCAGGCGGTGTGGTAAGAATGCAGCCAGCCAGGCGGGTCATGTTTCAGAGGACCCATGACTTGGCCTTTGCCTCTCCCGAGCCCATTGAGGAGTTGCAGAGATGCCAAGGGACCTAATTCTGGGAGAAAACTATGTTTTTTAAAAACTGCTTGTGGCCATAACACCCAGAACACGCCTGTTCAGGGTCAGGCCTGGTTAGTACTGAGACGGGAGATATTGTATTGTATTGTCCACATTTCTGCTCTTATCTCTACCATGAAGAAACATTGAACAGACAGTCTCCATCTACTTCCTGATACTGCAGAGTCTAGTACAGTTTGATGTAGGAAAGATCTATTTTCTGTCCTGAATACATATATAGGCGCACGTACTCTTCACTTTTCAAGAAAAACGTTCAGTTCCATTGCCTTGTGTATTGATAGTGTACCACTATGATTCATAGCTAAAAGCCACATTTGAATTTGTATTATAAGGACTTGAAATATGAATTGATTCTTTATTTGTGTACATGCATAGATGGCATAAGTAGCATTTAGATTGTCTACATGATTCTTCAAAACCTTGGGTAAAGGCTTTAGCTGGATCACACTTTATTTGAATGTTACTGACCTACAGTGCCTTCGGAAAGTATTCACACCCTTTTACTTTTTCCACATTTTGTTAGGTTACAGCCTTATTATAAAATTGATTCAATTGTTTTTTTTCCCTCGTCAATTTATACACAATACCCCAAATAAAAAAACAGATATCACCTTTACATAAGTATCCAGACAGTTTACTAAGTACTTTGTTGAAGCACTTTTGGCAGCAATTACAGCCTTGAGTCTTCTTGGGTAGGACGCTAAAAGCTTGACACACCTGTATTTGGGGAGTTTCTCCCATTCCTCTCAAGCTCTGTCAGGTTGGATGAAGTGTTGCCGCACAGCTATTTTCAGGTCTCTCCAGAGATGTTCAACTGGGTTCAAATCCGGGCTCTTTTTGGGCCACTCATGGATATTCAGAGACTTGTTCCGAAGTCACTCCTGCATTGTCTTGGCTGTGTGCTTATGGGTCGTTGTCCTGTTGGAAGGTGAACCTTCGCCCCAGTCTGAGGTCCTTAGCGCTCTGGAGCAGGTTTTCATCAAGGATCTCTCTGTACCTTGATCTGTTCATCTTTGCCTCGATCCTGACTAGTCTCCCAGTCCCAACCCCTGAAAAATATCCCCACAGCATGATGCTGCCACCACCATGCTGCCAGGTTTCCTCCAGGTTTCTTCCAGACTAATCTTGTTTCTCATGGTCTGAGAGTCAGGTGTGACTTTCCAAATCATGTCCAATCAATTGAATTTACCACAGGTGGACTCCAAGTTCTAGAAACATCTCAAGGATTATCATTGGAAACAGGATGCACCTGAGCTCAATTTTGAGTCTCATAGCAAAGGGTCTGAATACTTAAGTAAATAAGGTATTTCTGTTTAAATGTTTTTATAAATTTGCAAACATTTCTAAAAACCTGTTTTTTGCGTCATCATTATGGGGTATTGTGTGTAGATTGCTGAGGATTTGTTTATTTAATCCATTTTAAAAAGTCTAGGGGTCTGAATAGTTTCCAAAGGCACTGTATGTAAGGATTTCATAATCCTTTCCCAAACTCGGTCCTCGGGGGCCCCAAGTGGTGCCCATTTTGGTTTTTACCCTAGTACTTCACAGCTGATTCAACTAATCATAAAGATTTGATATTTTGAATAAGCTGTATAGTGTTACTGCAAAACAAATCTTGCACCCCATGGGGTCCCGAGGAATGAGTTTAGGAAACATTACCATAACACCTTCATACCTGTACATAGACATCTACGTCTTACTCATTTTATTTTGCATTGCGAGAAGTATTTGTAGTGATATTTTATTGAATTCATGTGGTGTTGTCCTTTAAAAAATTGTTTTTTTTTATGTCTCTCTATGCATGCATCTGGATCATCATGATCTGCCAGAGGCTTCTCTTCCTAGTAATCCCTAGTAGAGTTGCAAAGTTCCAGAAATCCTGGTTGAAAGATTCCCAGAATCAAATTTTTTCTGGAACGCCTCGGAAGTTTGGGACTTTTGTTTTGTAGTTACAACTCTCCTGAAATGAACAGCTTTTTATGTGTCACAAAATGTTAGGCTTGGTCTTTGTAGACCTTGACTATACTATGACGGTTGTTTTGTTTTGGTTG
The DNA here is from genome assembly GCF_018296145.1 of Oncorhynchus tshawytscha. Classification (NCBI taxonomy): domain Eukaryota; kingdom Metazoa; phylum Chordata; class Actinopteri; order Salmoniformes; family Salmonidae; genus Oncorhynchus; species Oncorhynchus tshawytscha. The sequence goes on along the minus strand of NC_056447.1, from coordinate 44,529,889 downwards.
CACATTTGCACCTTGAAACAGTATTTCTTGATATATATATATATATATATATATATATATATATATATATATATATATATAGATGATGGCACGGTATCCTTTGGACTATCAACTGGATGATAGAAGTGTTTACAGAATGGTTTGTAAAATTATTTAGCAAAAATGTGTACGTAACTAAATCATGGGAATGCATTTTGTTCACTTAATTTGTGCCTAAATTCAACAGTGGATCAAGAATTATTTATTTATATATAGATATATATATATTTCTAGATATATACACACACACACACAGTGGGGCAAAAAAAGTATTTAGTCAGCCACCAATTGTGCAAGTTCTCCTACTTAAAAAGATGAGAGGCCTGTAATTTTCATTATAGGTACACGTCAACTGTGACAGACAAAATAAGAAAAAAAATCCAGAATATCACATTGTAGGATTTTTTATGAATTTATTTGCAAATTATGGTGGAAAATAAGTATTTGGTCAATATCAAAAGTTTCTCAATACTTTGTTATATACCCTTTGTTGGCAATGACAGAGGTCAAACGTTTTCTGTAAGTCTTCACAAGGTTTTCACACTGTTGCTGGTATTTTGGCCCATTCCTCCATGCAGATCCTTTTTCACTAGAGGGCAGTAAGAGTACACTAGTCTCCAAGGGAACTTTCACTGTCTCAATTATTGAGGTTCAAATTCTCCCTCTTCATGATACACTATGCCCAGGTTAAACAGAACAACAATATTTTACAGTAGAGACTGTTGTATAGAGCACATCCCTGGTATGACCCGTTTTAAAGCCTATTACTGGCTGTTAAGCTTCTAGCAACAACGTATGTAACTGGTTTATGAGCATTCAGATTCAATATGATCGCTCTTTTTCAGCTATGAACCAACCTTTTTAAAGGCAATGTTTTTTTCCCGCATTCGCGGAGACCTCATTAACGGTAAACACTACATATGTCGGCTCAATCGGAAATTACCTTTAAATGTCAATTCCGCTATAATGCGAATCTCCTGCGGTCTAGCCTAATTTTGTGTTTTGTATGAGGAATGCTACAGCTCCTGACCTCTCACCGTTACAATGGCCTTCATCTAGTGAGACTGATTGATGGTTTGTCTATGTCTAACCAGGTCAACCAAGGTCATGGGAAGTCGAGGCATGTGTATGTCACCATCCGTCTGTAACTGTCAGCCATGCATGCCACCTCTGTAGCTTCTCTAAAGACTGGCAGCAAGGCCTTTCGAATTGTTTTAGGACTTTAGGTAAGAGAGCGAAAGGAGAGGCATATTCAGAGGGAGGTAGAGGTTTACTGAACGAAAATATAAACGCAACATGCAACAATTTCAAAGATTTTATTGAGTTAGTTCGAATAAGGAAATCAGTCAATTGAAATAAATGAAGTAGGTCTTAATCTATAGATTTTAATGACTGAGAATACAGATATGCATCTGTTGGTCACAGACCTTGAAAAAGAAAAGTAGGGGTGTGGATCAGAAAACCAGTCCAGTATCTGGTGTGACCACCATTTGCCTCATGCAATGCGACACATCCTTTGCATAGAGTTGATCAGGCTGTTGATTGTGGAATGTTGTCCCACTATACGAAGTTGCTGGATATTGGCGGGAACTGAAACGCTCTGTCGTACACATTGATCCAGAGAATCCCAAACATGCTCAGTGGGTGACGTCTGGTGAGTATGCAGGCCATGGAAGAACTGGGACATTTTCAGCTTCCAGGAATTGTGTACAGATCCTTGTGACATGGGGCCGTGCATTATCATGCTGGAACGTGAGGTGATGGCGGCAGATGAATGTTACGACAATGGGCCTCAGGATGTCGTCACAGTATCTGTGCATTCAAATTGAATAGATAAAATGCAATTATGTTCATTGTCCGTAGCTTATGCCTGCCCATATCATAACCCCACCACCACCATGGGGCACTCTGTTCACAACGTTGACATCAGCAAACCGGTTGCCCACACGCCATACATGTGGTCTGGTTGTGAGGCCGGTTGGACGTAATGTCAAATTCTCTAAAATGACGTTGAAGGTGGCTTATGGTAGAGAAATTAACATGCAACAGCTTTGGTGGACAAAGAGAGTCCACTGGGTCTCCGGCTATGAGTTCTGGTGAACTCACACACTGAGAAAAGTGCCAAGAAGAAGAGAGAAAAATATTTGCTTGTTTTCTCATTGTGTACAGAGACTGGGAATCAGAGCCAATCAACAGCTTATTAATAGTTTAACGCTGGATATCTGACTGCTGTGTTAAGCATAACAATATTTTGAGAAATATCTAATCAATATATTTACATAATTTGCACCTAGATTACCTAGTCCTGTTTGCATTTGCAGAGACTTATTCCGCCAATTCCCTCCTTGGGTACACCCAAACAGGTTATCAAATGTGTGATAACACAAAATATATACTGAGTTGTATTAGCTAGCATGATTAGTCTCTAACCTCGGTAAATTGCCTCTTCTTGCCACCATTGTTGGAGATAGCACCGGGTCCTAAGCGGGACAACTCCAGTGGTAGAACAGCGTGGTAATGCTGCTGGTATAAAGTGTTGCTGAGCCTCTTATCAGGCTGACCGGCCTCTCATTCTCTCTGCAGGACAATGAGCAGCTGAAGTGAGTCTTAATTGGTTCTGCACCAGTCAGTCGCTGAGGTGTGCATGTGAGATACAGTACCTGTTGGGGCTATAGCTAGTCTTGCACTATTTGCCAGACTCATGGCGCTCCAGTGACTGCGGGAAGAGACTAGGCTATAATATCTTGTGGTACTAAGGTATAGCTGTACCTCAAAGTCCCTGGGGGTTACAGTATTCACCCCCCCTGTGAGTGGGATTTAAAATGGCTTTATTTTTGTGAAGTGGAAGAAAAATTGTAACATTTATTTAAAAAAAATATGAACAAATTAAAATTATATCTTGATTAGATAAGTATTCAAACTACTGAGTCCATACATGTTAGTATCACCTTTTGGCATTGATTACAGTCTTTCTGGGTAAGTCTCCAAGAGCTTTCCACACCTGGATTATGCAACATTTGCACATTTTATTATTTTTCTAAATTCAAACTGTCAAATTGATCATTGCTAGAAAAAAAAGTGCAGGTCTTACCATCAGTTTTTTTCAAGCAGATTTAAGTCAAAACTAACTCGGCCAATCAGGAACATCCACTGTCTTAGTAAGCGACTCCAGTGTAGATTTGTCCCTGTGTTTTAGGTTATTGTCCTGTTCGAAGGTGAATTCATCTCCCAGTGTCTGGCCACCACTATGCTTGAAAATATGGAGTGGTAAGAACAAATTCTTATTTTCAATGACTGCCTTAACCTGTCCCTGTTCAGGGACAGAACGACAGGGATTTGAACTTGCAACCTTTCAGTTACTAGTCCAACACTCTAACCACTAGGCTACCCTGCCGCCCCAAATGTGAACCAGCAACAAAACAAACGTACAGCCTAGTAGGGCTCAAAAGCAACAATATAAAAACAAGATCCCACAAACAACAGGTGGGAAAAGGCTGCCTAAATATGATCCCCAATCAGAGACAACGATAGACAGCTGTCTCTGATTGGGAACCATACCAGGCCAACATAGAAATACAAAAACTAAACTACACAAATACAAAAACTAGACTACACATAGAAATAATAAACTAGAACACCCCCCAGTCACACCCTGACCTACTCCACCATAGAAAATAAAGGCTTGCTATGGTCAGGACGTGACATGGATTGGATTTGCCCCGAACATAACCTTTTGTCCTGAATACAAATGATTAATTGGTTTGCCACATTATTTGCAGTATTATTTTAATACCTTGTTGCAAACAGGATGCATATTTTTGAATATTTTTTTATTCTGTACAGGCTTCCTTTTCGTTATGTTAATTAGGTTAGTATTGTGGAGTAACTACAATGTTGATACATCCTCAGTTTTCTCCTATCACAGCCATTTAAACTGTAAATGTTTTAGTCAACAATCCCTGAGCGGTTGTCTACCTCTCCGGCAACTGAGTTAGGAAGGTTGCTTGTATCTTTGTAGTGACTGGGTGTATTGATACACCATCAAAAGTATAATTAATAACTTCATGTTCAAAGGGATATTTAATGTCTTTTTTTTAATATATATATATATATTTTAACCCATCTACCAATATTGAAAAATATATTTCACCTTTATTTAATCAGGTAGGACAGTTGAGAACAAGTTCTCATTTACAACTGCGACCTGGCCAATATGAAGCCAAGCAGTGCAACAAAAACAACAGTTACTCATGGGATAAACAAACGTACAGTCAATAACACAATAGAAAAGTCTATGTACAATGTGTGCAAATGTAGTAAGATTAGGGAGGTAAGGCAATTGAGGAGAAATAATTACAATTTAGCATTAACACTGGAGTGATAGATGTGCAGATGATGTGCAAGTAGAGATACTGGGGTGCAAAAAATAAATAATATGGAGATGAGGAAGTTGGATGTGCTATTTACAGATTGGCTGTGTTCAGGTACAGTGATCGGTAAGCTGCTTTCAGCCGATGCTTAAAGTTAGTGAGGGATATATATATAAGTATGTGTGAGGTATTGAAAAAAACTGGTATTTGTGGTTGAATCTGTGTTTGAAAGTCACTGCTCGACTGAGGGATCTTACAGATAATTGTGTGTGCAGGGTACAGAGATGAGGTAGTCTCATAAATAATGTTAAACACTATTATTGCACACAGTCGATGAACCTTATTATGTTACTTGTTAAGCCAATTATTATTATTTTTTTTCCTCCTTAACTTTTTTAGGTTTTCTATAACAAAGGTGTTGAATACTTATTGACTCAAGACATTTCAGATTTTCATTTTTTATTCATTTGTAAAAAATTTCATGAATTCCACTTTTATATTATGGGGTATTGTGTGTAGGCCAGTGAAAAAATATTGATTTAATCCATTTTAAATTCAGGTTGTAACACAACAAAAAGTCAAGGGGTTGGAATACTTTCTTAATCTTATCTAGTAGGCACTCTCTCTGTTACTGTATGTACCTTTTGGCTTGGATTGGGTTGAGTGACCATATTATGTAGTCACTGTGAGCACTGAACTGGTTCTCAGCAAAATAACTCACTTGGAAAATATAAGAAATATTCTCAGATTGCTGCTCCTATCTAGTTTGCATCTCTCCCTCCCTCCCGCTGCTACCTCCAATGGGGTAAAGCCAAGGAGTTAGGGCCTGAGGCTAAACGCCCTGTGCGACCCCCTCTGTGTGTGGGTTCCACTTGTCAGGTGATGGTGGATATCAGAATCCATAATTTAGCACATGATGCCTCCCAGAGGAGGCTGTGGTTCAAGAGCTGGTGACCCAAGTCTCCCAGCAGCACATCCACTGTCATGACGCCTTGAATAATCACATTTTCATGAATATTAAAGCTGCCCAGATATGAAATGCAGTCAGATCATTTTATTCTACCCTTAAAATCTACAACAACAAGGCAGATGTATCTCCATGCAGTCCAGACTCTCCCTGAAAACAAACCAATTTGCTCAATGAATTGTGTGAGTGGCTGGTGAACCATTACTTATGCACTGTAGGTTCACTGCATAATGTAAATTAACCAAAATCAATAGATCGAGGTTAATCTCATCTATGCTATATTTAAACCGTAAGAGCTAGTGGAGTGCGCTGGAGTCAAGGTGGTCTCACACCTCTGTGGTTGAAAGCCCCCAGCCCCAGTGCTTTTGAAGATAGCAGGATAGTCACCGCTGACATTTGGAGGTAGCGCTCTTCCAAGCGTAGGGGAATTGAATTTCAGATGGGCATCGCTCATAGCGCCATGGCCTGTGCTCAGTTTAGACATGTTGCAGCATGAATAATCAGTAAAGTGTAAAAGGAAATGGCTCAGACTCCCCAAACATCAGGTCCTGAAATCCTCCTTTAAGTGATTTTGACACAAAAATCCACTTTCCTCAGCGTTTCACCACTGTTAAAATCACATTCTCTTCACTCGGTTATATGAATTCAATTTACCGTTTCATTTCTATTGCTGTGTCAGTAATATGATTGTCATGTTCAATAAAATAATGCTGCTCATCCAAGGGATTCCTGGGGTACTGGAATAAAAGGCTGTGACAGAAGCTGTCCTCTTGGTCATTCTTTAACAGTTTAAAAGCTTATTTGAATATGTTTTCATACAAATGCTTGTTTACTATGAAGACTGGAGGAGCCACTTTGAACGGTTTACAAGCTGCCATGTCTGGAGGCCTTTATCGTGTGGCAAAGATATGCAAATGGTGTACACTGATATTGTTAAGTCAATATGAAGTCAAATTAATGAATGGGTTTTGTATTGCTATTTAGAACAACAGTGTAAACATCATATATATATATATATATATATATATGTATGATTTTTGCCATTCCATGAACAGTGCTATTTTTGAAAAGCAAAAAAAAATACAGAGATTGGTACTAACAGTAATAACATACTCAAAATAAAAATTGCAGTAAGCAACCCCTTGTTTCCAATTTTAAAATTCCCTGTGTCTTCAATTACTGTGAGTCATTAGATATTGATGGAATAAAGTACATTCAGTAATGATACTAATACTCCATACTTAGTGGTTATTAAAATCAAATCAAATTTATTTGTCACATACACATGGTTAGCAGATGTTAATGCGAGTGTAGCGAAACGCTTGTGCTTCTAGTTCTGACAATGCAGTAATAACCAACGAGTAATCTAACTAACAATTCCAAAACTACTACCTTATACACACAAATGTAAAGGGATAAAGAATATGTACATAAAGATATATGAATGAGTGATGGTACAGAGTGGCATAGGCAAGATGCAGTAGATGGTATCGAGTACAGTATATACGTATACATATGAGATGAATAATGTAGGGTATGTAAACATTATATTAAGTAGCATTGTTTAAAGTGGATAGTGATATATTTTACATCAATTCCCATCAATTCCCATTATGAAAGTGGCTGGAGTTGAGTCAGTGTGTTGGCAGCAGCCATTCAATGTTAGTGGTGGCTGTTTAACAGTCTGATGGCCTTGAGATAGAAGCTGTTTTTCAGTCTCTCGGTCCCAGCTTTGATGCACCTGTACTGACCTCGCCTTCTGGATGATAGCGGGGTGAACAGGCAGTGGCTCGGGTGGTTGTCCTTGATGATCTTTATGGCCTTCCTGTGACATGGGTGGTGTAGGTGTCCTGGAGGGCAGGTAGTTTGCCCCTGGTGATGCGTTGTGCAGACCTCACTACCCTCTGGAGAGCCTTACGGTTGTGGGCGGGGCAGTTGCCGTACCAGGCGGTGATACAGCCCGACAGGATGCTCTCGATTGTGCATCTGTAGAAGTTTGTGAGTGCTTTTGGTGACAAGCCAAACTTCAGCCTCCTGAGGTTGAAGAGGCGCTGCTGCGCCTTCTTCACGATGCTGTCTGTGTGGGTGGACCAATTCAGTTTGTCTGTGATGTGTACGCCGAGGAACTTACAACTTACTACCCTCTCCACTACTGTCCCATCGATGTGGATAGGGGGGTGTTCCCTCTGCTGTTTCCTGAAGTCCACAATCATCTCCTTAGTTTTGTTGATGTTGAGTGTGAGGTTATTTTCCTGACACCACACTCCGAGGGCCCTCACCCCCTCCCTGTAGGCCGTCTCGTTGTTGTTGGTAATCAAGCCTATCACTGTTGTGTCGTCCGCAAACTTGATGATTGAGTTGGAGGCGTGCGTGGCCACGCAGTCGTGGGTGAACAGGGAGTACAGGAGAGGGCTCAGAACGCACCCTTGTGGGGCCCCAGTGTTGAGGATCAGCGGGGTGGAGATGTTGTTACCTACCCTCACCACCTGGGGGCAGCCCGTCAGGAAGTCCAGTACCCAGTTGCACAGGGCGGGGTTGAGACCCAGGGTCTCGAGCTTGATGACGAGTTTGGAGGGTACTATGGTGTTAAATGCTGAGCTGTAGTCGATGAACAGCATTCTCACATAGGTAGGTCCTCTTGTCCAGATGGGTTAGGGCAGTGTACAGTGTGGTTGAGATTGCATCGTCTGTGGACCTATTTGGGCGGTAAGCAAATTGGAGTGGGTCTAGGTTGTCAGGTAGGGTGGAGGTGATATGGTCCTTGACTAGTCTCTCAAAGCACTTCATGATGACAGAAGTGAGTGCTACAGGACGGTAGTCGTTTAGCTCAGTTACCTTAGCTTTCTTGGGAACAGGAACAATGGTGGCCCTATGGAAGCATGTGGGAACAACGGACTGGGATAGGGATTGATTGAATATGTCCGTAAACACACCAGCCAGCTGGTCTGCGCATGCTCTGAGGGCGCGGCTGGGGATGCCGTCTGGGCCTGCAGCCTTGCGAGGGTTAACACGTTTAAATGTTTTACTCACCTCGGCTACCCACTGGACAAAAAAAGTAGCTACCCACTCGACAAAAAATAGTTGAATCAGCACTGTTTCCACTTTATTTCAACAAAACATATCTATGTGATGTTGAATCAATGTGGAAAACTGATTGGATTAACATCATCAACTTAAGGGCATTTAGTCTTTTTCCCACCAAACTTTTGACCTAAAGCCAATACATTGTTTGTTTGTTTAATTCACGTTGAATTCACGTTAGTGAAAATCAAAACTAGACGTTGAACTGATGTTAGTGCCCAGTGGTTAATGGATTTTACTTGGACTTTTCCCAGTTCAATTCCAAGAGGACCTCCTAACATGACCCATCTCCATTCATTATTTTCAAAGACGACCCTCCATAATAGACTTGATGGTTAGACCAATACGTAATCTCCCTTTTCCCAGGTCAAATCCAAAATGGGCCTCCTTGGTTGACCCATCTCTAGTCATCCTATTAGAAAGTATTGATGGTGAGACCCTAGCCATCTCCATTAGACCATCCTCAGGTGCACAATAACTCCGCAGGATGTCCCTGCTGATCTGTGTTCAATGGCCATTGAACTTATCACAGGCTCTTGAGGAAATCTGTATTGACCTGTGTTTCATGACGTACATTAGAGCCTACTGGCTTTATTCTACCATGGTGTCCTGTTCTGTCTGACCTTCCTGAAGGAGAGAAAAGGAACAAGAGAGTGAAGGTGAACTTCTGGAACTGACATATTTGAGCCAAAGTTCTCATTAATAGGACTTTGACAGCTCTTTAACAGTGTCAAAACAATGTTATACAATGAAGGAATAGGTGTGAAGGCAAGGGTTCATGGAAATATATTCATTGTAGGGCACCTGGAGCATAATAAACGTCATTAATGTCAATACAGGTATCTAATTATCTCTAATTTGCTCCATGAAGCCTTTGTCCAATTGCATGTACCTACACCAGCCATGTTATACCTAATTAAAGATCACAACCTTCTCTCACGGATAGTGACGTGTTATTGTCATTTATGTTTGAGAAATGGTTGTCACTTGTATTGTAGGGGAGATTAAGAACTCATTATAATTGATTTATAATAATAAAATAGTTATACTCATACATCTTCCATAAAGGATTATTTCACCATTTATCACAACTGCCAGCACAATAAAGGGGCCAAAAAAATGCTTCCTCTGCTACAGAAGAAGTTCAATAAGGCTTTTTGCCACTATGATTTGGTAACACTGCATTGAGTTTGAAATCCGTTTTACCTCAGTTGTACATGGCTCCAATACAGAGTAATTCAACAGCCAATCTCAATTACATTTCAGTTAATGCTTTCAGTAAAATGACAGGGCAGGGACACACCACATCTTTTTAAATCTCCTGAACCATCACCTGTGAAAGTAATTCTTTGCTGCAAGAATTTGGGAGATAGTGTCAACATGAAGCCAAATGATAACTCGTTAAAGTAGTCTACTGTACAACTGCTAAGTAGCTCAAGGACGATGTGCTACACTCACAGCCTGTTGTATTGGTGCTCTCATTCAAGAGAGACAAAGCATGCTGTAGAACCCGTCATAGGTGGAGAGGACATCATGGAGGGTGCTTCCATGTGGAATTTAGAATTCTGGAACCCCACAGCATTTTCGAGAATTGGCAATCTCATCCTCAAATATCAGTTTGTCAACAAGCTATAATGTGATGATAATACTGTGTTTTAATATCTAATAATACATACATCATTATCTTTAAATATTACATCATTAGGTTAACTTTACATGACAAATATATTAAAAGCTAATTTCTTGATAAATTATTGAGGATATGTATTCAAGGTTGTGGCTTATGGAGAGTATATAGATCTATTGAAGCTTAATTCAACATGCCTGGTAATACTGCCATTAATGTTATCGTTACAGTATTAAACTCTCAAAACATAGCAAGGCCTACTTTTTTTCCATTTTCATTTCCATTATCTTTCCAGACGAGGATGTCGCCTGCAGATAGTGAACTTTAATTTCTGTCCAAGGCTTCAAAAAACCTTTATCATCATGCAACTTTAAATATGCAAAAAGGAGTCCTCATCAGTTATCTCGCTAAACCAATATTATTGTCATTGTCAGTGAAAAGCGCTGGACATGGTGCTCTCTTGGTGCTAAAATGGATTGATAAAAAGCTTCAGCATGGCACGTATAGAGGCTTAGATATTGCCAGAAGCTTTAAGAAGAAAACAAAGGCCTGGCTTAACCTTTTCAAAATACAGCTTGTTAGTTATTATTCTGTGTTATTGGTTATCTTCTGACACAGAAACCTTTCCAGACTACATGATTCCTTTATATAGGACTTATATGACTCCTAGAGCAAATGTCCTTCTTTCCACCCATCTCCAGTGAGAACTCTGACTGAAGTCTCACTGCCGAACCAGCATCAGCCATGTCCGAGAGCAAAGTCTTGGTGCCATATCCAACTCTAGCTTTTCAAAATGGAAGATATCCATTTTAACAGGCCTAAAGAACACTCCTCCTGAGTAGAGTCAGCGGTAGAGGCAAATACTGGAGGCGTAGGGGACATAGATAGACCTCTAGTGTGCTAAATCATGCTGGTGATTTATGAACATTTGAACAACTTGGCCATGTTCTGTTATAATCTCCACCCGGCACAGCCAGAAGAGGACTGGCCACCCCTCATAGCCTGGTTCCTCTCTAGGTTTCTTCCTAGGTTTTGGCCTTTCTAGGGAGTTTTTCCTAGCCACTGTGCTTCTACACCTGCATTGCTTGCTGTTTGGGATTTTAGGCTGGGTTTCTGTACAGCACTTTGAGATATCAGATGATGTACGAAGGGCTATATAAATACATTTATATAGGGTGCAACAGGTCTGCACCTCAGGAGTAAATGTCAGTTGGCTTTTCATTCAGAGTTGGCTGATCATTCAGAGTATTTCTACCGCTCCTGCTGTCTCTAGAGAATTGAAAACAGCAGGTCTGGGACAGGTAGCACGTCTGGTGAACAGGTCAGGGTTCCATAGCAGCAGACAGAACAGTTGAAACTGGAGCAGCAGCACGACCAGGTGGACTGGGGACAGCAAGGAGACATTCAGGCCAGGTAGTCCTGAGGCATGGTCCTAGGGCTCAGGTCCTCTGAGAGAAAGAAAGAAAAATAGATCATTAGAGAGCATAATTAAATTCACAAAGGACACCAGATAAGACAGGAGAAAGACTCCAGATATAACAGACTGATCCTAGCCCCCCGAAACATAAACCATTGCAGCATCAATACTGGAGGCTGAGAGAGGAGGGGTCGGGAGACACTGTGGCCCCACCCGACGATACCCCGGACAGGGCCAAACTGGGGGGGCAACCCGGACAGGAAGATCGCATCAGTGACTCAACCCACTCAAGTGACGCACCCCTCCTAGGGATGGCATGGAAGAGCACCAGTAAGCCAGTGACTCAGCCCCTGTAATAGGGTTAGAGGCAGAGAATCCCAGTGGAGAGAGGGGAACCGACAAGGCAGAGACAGCAAGGGCAGTTTGTTGCTCCAGCGCCTTTCCGTTCACCTTCACATTCGTGGGCCAGACTACACTCAATCATAGGACCTACTGAAGAGACAGAGTCTGCGTCTCTCACATGGATAGGCAGACCATTCCATAAAATGGAGCTCTATAGGAGAAAGCCCTGCCTCCAGCTGTTTGCTTAGAAATTCTAGGGACAATAAGGAGGCCTGCGTCTTGTGACGGTAGCGTATGTGTAGGTATGTACGGCAGGACCAAATAAGAAAGATAAGTAGGAGCAAGCCCATGTAATGCTTTGCAGGTTAGCAGTAAAACCTTGCTCCGCTCTGCTTTGCTCACCACACTGTAGCACCATACACAATACAGTATTAATATCCCACAGCAAACACTCCTACTCATCTTGAGGAGTTAGACCACTTGTTAGGGGTCAAACATGACTTAAAGCGCCGGTTTCTCCCACAGCCTTTTATTACAATAAAGGACTGGTTGCTCCTGCTGCTTTGAGCCTTGTGGACCAGGAGCACAAACCACCACGCCAAGGTTAATTTAAAGTAAAAGAGACAAATTGTTCTGCTCCTAGCCTCCTACTGTACCATGTACAGTATGGTGGTGGTGTGACCTCAGTTGAAGGAGGGTTAATTCCCTGCGCTCCTCTACATACAGGAGCCACTCACTGTTTAAAATCTATTACAGGGCCAGAGGATATGCCTCTTGATAATCTTCAAATCAAATCAAATCAAAATCAAATCAAAATCAAAATCGAGTGTGGCTTAAAGCCTTTGGGGTGTAGGGGGGGGGCATTCTGAGGCAAGGTATGAGCTCCAAAGTGCTGGAGTGACCCTGGACGCTCTCCGATTAGCATAATTGCATTTCAAGCTGGTCAAGACCGTATCTAAGAGAGGAGCAATCAAACCGTCAAATGAGACATGGCGCGTCACTGACTGCCTCAAGATTTCATTACAGAGTAGGTAAAACCGACAAGGGACAATACCAGGCTAAAAACGATTGGAATATGTATGAACACATTAAAGAGTTGTTTCTTCAATGATTGGTTTTTATTCCCCTCTGCTCATTGTAACATTCAGAGTTTAGCAATGACTCATCTCTTTGTTATTGTTCTCAAGGTATTCTCACTTTAAGATTGGCTGTGGCACATTGGTGTAAGGTAATACTATTGTAGTTATACAATATTGTATTGTAATGCAACCCTCAGGGGACGAAGGAACAGTGAAGATAGACACAACATCGGTCAGCAATAACATACTAATAAGCAGCAGAAATGAACTGTCCTTGGGGGTTAGACATCATACTGACATATGGCTGACTGATGCTCCTATTATCTCAGGATATACCATTCTGTCAGAATTATTAAATCACTTCATGCATAAAATCTCACTGCGTATGATTTAATGTATTTGTCAGTGAGACAACACATCCTGAACAGACCATAAATTGTGGAAAAAAACTATTCTGAATGAAAGGTGGAGGCCTCTTTTTCTCTGTCTCGTCTCTCTCTCTCTGTCTTGCTGTCTCCGTCTCTCTGTCTTTGTCTCTCTCTCTCCAGTGACAGCAGAGCAGAAGGTGTTTTTCTAAAGATTATTTCCTGAGTCAGTTGGTTGTGTGCTTAAATAAGGGCATTTCTCACCAAGAGGACCCAAGTATCCTAGCAGCCTAAATAAGGGCATTTCTCACCAAGAGGACCAGAGTATGGTAGCAGCTACAGCATGCATGGTGTGTTGGCAAGGTAACGAAATATAAGATTATGTAGAGGCCAGCCTTTTCAGCTTTTTGTAAGCATGGTAAAGGCAAGTAATAACTCAACAGTTCAAAGGTGCTTAAAGTCGTCAGTCTGTAGTACAAACACTATGTTGGATATTCATGCTTCTTAGGTAATATAATGAAATATGGTAGAATCAACTCAAATGTATTTATTATTAAAAAGAAGCATTGGGACAAATTGCTATGCCATTGGTGTGCATACAGATACTTGTGTTTGCATGGATTTACAGGAATTTATGATCTTGGGACTGGAAATCTTACAGTATTCCATTTCAGACTATTTAAAGATGGTTCTCTGTTGAGTAATTATGCATATTTTATCATCACAGCTGTGTGTGTTGACTCAGTGTGAGGGCCGAAGACACCTGCAATGAGACTTTCTTCTATGAGCCAGTCTCATGCCTCATGCTGTTCCCATCGCAAAGTCAACAACAACCATTTAGCTACATTTGCTAAATTTGCTAGTAGAAGAGTTCATCAATCGGTTTTATGTAAATCTGGCTCCAAAATGCAGTCTATTGACGTCAAATTATGAGTTCAAACAAATATGTCATGTAGGGACTGAACGTGGATCTGGGGTTTCAGAAGAAAGACTATAATAATAATAAAACATAGCCTACGCTCTTAGAAAAAAGGGTTCTTTGACTGTCCCCATAGGAGAACTCTAGAGAAAGGGTTCTACCTGGAACCAAAAAGGGTTCTTCAACAGGTTCTCCTATAAGGACAGATGAAGAATCCTTTTAGGTTAAAGATAGCACCTTTTTTTCTATGAGTGTACTCACAAGCAGTGGAAGATCTCTCTTGGCAGTAAACACTTTCATTATGTCAGCACAACAGCATTGTAACATTAAAGGTTAATTAAAGGTACTCTCCGCAATTTGACATTTGACTTCCTACCTACAGCAGCCAACAACAATGACATAATTCAAATCTGTCAATACACAATTTGTTGATGTTGATGTTGTCTGTAAGTAGGAAGTCGCTCCTTTGTTTATGATGATGTCATCTTGTTGAGTGTACCTTTAAGATTTACTGGTATGTTGGAAATGAAACAAAAACGAACACAAATTTATACAAAATTTCAGGTTGTTGTTGTTATTAATGCATGTCACAGGATACACTTAAACACTATGAACTTCCTCTCGAATTGCACTAAGTATGTACATAATGGTGCCGGAGCAGATGGCTGCCATTTTATGGGTTCCTAACCAATTGTGCTATTTTTTTGTGTTTTTTCGCATTGTTTGTAACTTATTTTGTACATAATGTTGCTGCTACCGTCTCTTATGACCCAAAAGAGCTTCTGGAACAGCGATTACTGACCTCGAACTGGACAAAGATTTTTTCTTTAATGAGTCCAACGTGAAGGATATACTGCTTCTCCGAGACCAGGCCCAAATTACCGTCATTAGTGTGAAGGAAAGAGGGAAATACAGGAGGCGGAGATCGGGGTGCTTTGTGAGACTTCGTCGGCGAGTGGGTAACCCTCCTCTACCATCCATTCTATTGGCCAACATGCAATCACTGGATAAAAAACTGAATGATCACCATTCGAGACTATCCTACCAACGGGACATTAAAACTGTAATATCTTATGTTTCCAGAGTCGTGGCTAAACGACAACACGGATAATATACAGTTGGCTGGGTTTTCCGTGAATTGGCAGGACAGAACAGCTACGTCTGGTAAGACGAGGGGTGGGGGTGTGTGTCTATTTGTCAATAACAGCTGGTTCGCGATGTCTAATATTAAGGAAGTCTTGAGGTATTGCTCGCCTAAGGTAGAGTATCTCATGATAAGCTGTGTACACACTATCTACCAAGATAGTTTTCATCTATACTTCTCATAGCTGTCTATTTACCACCACAAACCGATGCTGGCACTAAGACCGCACTCAAAGAGCTGTATTAGGCCATAAGAAAACAAGAAAATGCTCATCCAGAAGCGGTGCCCTTAGTGGCCGTGGACTTTAATGCAGGCAAACTTAAATCAGTTTTACCTAACTTCTACCAGCATGTCACATGTACAACCAAAGGAAAAAATCTCACCTTTATTCCACACACAGAAGTGCATACAAAGCTCTCCCTCGCCCTCCATTTGGCAAATCTGACCATAATTCTATCCTCCTGATTCCTGCTTACAAGCAAAAATGAAAGCAGGAATTACAAGTGACTCGCTCAATACGGAGGTGGTCAGATGACGAGGATGCTACGCTACAGGACTGTTTTGCTAGCACAGACTGGAATATGTTCTGGGATTCATCCAATGACATTGAGGAGTGTACCACCGCAGTCACTGGCTTCATCAATAAGTGCATATGACGATGTCATCCCCACAGTGACCATACGTACATATCCCAACCAGAAGCAACAGGCAACATCCACACTGAGCTGAAGGCTAGAGCTGCTGCTTTCAAGGAGCGGGAAACTAATCCAGACGCTTATAAGAAATCCCGCTATGCCATCAGACGACCCATCAAACAGGAAAAGAGTCAGTACAGGACTAAGATTGAATCCTACTACACTGGCTCTGACACTCGTCTGATGTGGCAGGGTGTGGTAGACTATTACGGACTACAAAGGGAAACCCAACCGCAAGCTGCCCAGTGACGCAAGCCTCCCAGATGAGCTAAATGCCTTTTATGCTCACTTCGAGAAAAGCAAAACTGATGCATGCATGAGAGAACCAGCTATTCCGGACGGCTGTGTGATCATGCTCTCCGTAGCTGATGTGGTCAAGACCTTTAAACAGGTCAACATTCACAAGGCCACAGGGAACACCTATATGAGAATGCTGTTCATTGACAACAGCTCAGCGTTCAACACCATAGTGTCCACAAAGCTCATCACTAAGCTAAGGACCCTGGGACTAAACACCTCCCTCTGCAACTGGATCCTGGAATTCCTGACGGGCCGCCCCCAGGTGGTAAGGGTAGGCACCAACACATCTGCCACGCTAATCCTCAACACAGGACAACAGTCCATGCTAGGTAAAGCTCCGCCTTATCTCAGTTCACTGGTCACGATGGCAACACCCATCCGTAGCACGCGCTCCAGCAGGTGTATCTCACTGATCATCCCTAAAGCCAACACCTCATTTGGCCGCCTTTCGTTCCAGTTCTCTGCTGCCTGTGACTGGAACGAATTGCAAAAATCGCTGAAGTTGGAGACTTTTATCTCCCTCACCAACTTCAAACATCTGCTATCTGAGCAGCTAACCGATCGCTGCAGCTGTACATAGTCTATCGGTAAATAGCCCACCCATTTTTACCTACCTCATCCCCATACTGTTTTTATTTATTTACTTTTCTGCTCTTTTGCACACCAATATCTCTACCTGTACATGACCATCTGATCATTTATCACTCCAGTGTTAATCTGCAAAATTGTAATCATTCGCCTACCTCCTCATGCCTTTTGCACACAATGTATATAGAATCTCTTTTTTTTTCTTTTTTTCTCTTTTTTTTCTACTGTGTTATTGACTTGTTAATTGTTTACTCCATGTGTAACTATGTGTTGTCTGTTCACACTGCTATGCTTTATCTTGGCCAGGTCGCAGTTGCAAATGAGAACTTGTTCTCAACTAGCCTACCTGGTTAAATAAAGGTGAAATAAAATTTTAAAAAATAAAAAAACACGGGGGCCCCTCAGGGGTGCATGATTAGTCCCCTCCTGTACTCCCTGTTCACCCATGACTGCATGGCCAAGCACAACTCAAACACTATCTTTAAGTTTGCTGACGACACAACAGTGTTAGGCCTGATCACCGACAATGATGAGACAGCCTATAGGGAGTAGGTCAGAGACCTAGCACAAGACAAAGGAATTGATTGTGGACTACAGGAATAGGAAGGCCGAACACGCCCCCATTCACATCAACGGGGCTGTAGTGGAGTAGGTCGAGAGTTTCAAGTTCCTTGGTGTCCATATCACCAACAAAATATCATGGTCCAAAGACACCAAGACTCTCGTGGTGTGGGCACGACAACATATTTTTCCTTTCAGGAGACTTAAAAGATTTGGCTATGAATGGACTATGACATGTTCACATGTATGACAGAAATAGAGAAAGTGTGTAGGTAGGTACAGTATATATATGGCCATGAGTAAGCCTCTCCTCAGTCTTCCTCCACCTCTGTTGTGTCCACGTGCCAGTTCAGCAGGGGTCTCTGCTCTGGAGGGAGGGACGGCTAGATCCTCTGCACCGATTTGGCGGCCAGATGATGTGGGAGGCATGGCCGTGGACTAACCCTAGACACCTATGGAGAGGAGGATAGGAATAGAGTGAGGAAAGGAGAGAGATGAGGAGAAAGGAGGAGAGAGAGAAGGACAAGGAGGAGAGGAGCCTGGTCAAATAATTATCATACTATCGCTCATTAAATTATCATTAGAATCAAGGGGCAGTTCTATGGCATTAATAACATGGCTGTCGAAGGCTTGATGGACAAAACATGTACATTGTGACTAGTGTTGGCCATCTTTTTCAAGTAAAAAATAACATGGTAACTGGGGGCGAGGCGTCTGATAATACTACAAATGTTTCAAGAAAATGTTTCTATTAATAACAGTGTTTTATTTTTAGGTTAGGTTATTCTCTTAGTTGTGTTGTCACGACAGCAGTTAAATAGACTTTGATTTGAATAAAGAAATAGTAGCAGCAGCATATATGATCAGTCAAAAAAGTTAAATGCAGATAGTTAAATAGTTAACCAAATAGCTACACGGACTAACTATTTAGTAGTAGAGGTCGACCGATTAATCAGAATGGCCGATTAATTGGGGCCGATTTCAAGTTTTCATAACAATCGGACATTGGTATTTTTGGGCACCGATTTTGTCGATTATTTTTTTTATTCGTATTTTTTTTATACCTTTATTTAACTAGGCACGTCAGTTAAGAAAACATTCTTATTTTCAATGATGGCCTAGGAACGGTGGGTTAACTGCCTTGTTCAGGGGCAGAACGACAGATTTTCACCTTGTCAGCTCGGGGATCCAATCTTGCAACCTTACAGTTAACTAGTCCAATGCTATAACCACCTGCCTCTCTTTGCACTACACAAGGAGACTGCCTGTTACACGAATGCAGTAGAAGCCAAGGTAAGTTGCTAGCTAGCATTAAACTTATCTTATAAAAAACAATCAATCAATCATAATCACTAGTTATAACTACACATGGTTGATGATATTACTAGTTTATCTAGCGTGTCCTGTGTTGCAAATAATCGATGCAACGCTGGGGGATGATTAAACAAAAGCGCATTTGCAAAAAAGCACAAACGTTGGACTACTGTACCTAACCATGAACACCAATGACTTTCTTAAAATCAATACACAGAAGTATATATTTTTAAACCTGCATATTTAGTTAAATGAAATCCAGGTTAGCAGGCAATATTAACCAGGTGAAATTGTGTCACTTCTCTTGCGTTCATTGCACGCAGAGTCAAGGTATATGCAACAGTTTAGGCAGCCTGGCTCATTGCGAACAAATTTGCCAGAATTTTACGTAATTATGACATAACTTCTTATGGCTGCAGGGGCAGTATTGAGTAGCTTGGATGAAAGGTGCCCATATCAAACGGCCTGCTCCTCAGTCAAGGGGCAGTATTGAGTAGCTTGGATGAAAGGTGCCCATATCAAACGGCCTGCTCCTTAGTCATAGTTGCTAATATTTGCATATTATTATTAGTATTGAATAGAACACACTCTGAAGTTTCTAAAACTGTTTGAATTATGTCTGTGAGTATAACAGAACTAATATAGCAGGCAAAAACCTGAGAAATTCCACTCCCTTTTTTTTCTGGGGGTGGCAGATTTTCAACCAAGGTCTCATTGAAATTACAGCGAGATATGGATGAGTTTCACTTCCTACGCCTTCCACTAGATGTCAGCAGTCAATAGAACTTTGTCTGATGACTCTAATGTGAAGGGGGGTCGATTGACACAGGAAATAGTCACCACAGCCATGAGTGGACCATGCTTTCACCAGGCGCGTTCACAGGGGAAGGACTTGCGTTCCACCGCTCATCTGAAGTAATTCTAATTCTCTGGTTGGAACGTTATTCAAGATATATGTAAACCACATTTTAAAGATTGATTCAGTACATCGTTTGACATGTTTCTATTGACTGTTACGGAACTTTTGGACATTTCGTCACGTTATAGTGGACGCGCTTTGTGACTTTGGAATTGTTTACCAAACGTGCTAACCAAAGTAGCTGATTGGACATAAATAACAGACATTTTTGAACAAATCAAGCATTTATTGTGGACCTAGGATTTCTATATCTATAATTCCATGTGTATAACTTGTATTATCATCTACATTTATGATGAGTATTTCTGTTGAAACGATGTGGCTATGAAAAATCACTTGATGTTTTTGGAACTAGTGAATCTAACGCGCCAATGTAAACTAAGATTTTTTTATATAAATATTAACTTTATCAAACAAAACATGCATGTATTGTGTAAGATTAAGTCCTATGAGTGTCATTTTATGAAGATAATTCAAGGTTAGTGATTCATTTTATCTTTATTTATGCTTTTTGTGAATGCTATAATTTGGTGGAAAATGGCTGTGCTTATTGTGGTTTGGTGGAGACCTAACGTAATTGTTTGTAGTGCTTTCGCTGAAAAGCCTATTTGAAATCGGACACTTTGGTGGGATTAACAACGAGAATAGCTTTAAAATGATATAAGACACATGTATGTTTTAGGAATTGTAATTATGAGATTTCTGTGGTTTGAATTTGGCGCCCTCTATTTTCACTGGTAGTTGTCATATCGATCCCGTTACCGAGATTGCAGCCATAACAAGATAGCATTGAATGTTGTGCAATGTAACAAGAATATTTAGATTTAGGGATGCCCCCTGTTAGATAAAATACCGAACGGTTCTGTATTTCACTGAAAAAATAAACGTTTTCGAAATGATAGTTTCCGGATTCAACCATAACATTTCCAAGATGGCGTAGCAGTCAGACGTCTTTGTCCTGTCGTGTCCCTTGTATATATCGTTTTACATATTTTCCCTCGCATATCCTTTCAAATATTTTGCTAAACCTCCACATCTAAATGCTCTCCTGCAACCGGCATCACCCAATGTGGCATGGATCTGCTTTTTTTCCCTAAAGTATTTATATTTACTTCGGATCCGGAATCCCTCACCTGAAGCTAGCCAGCTAACAACCAGCTACCAGTCAGCAAACCATTGCCAACGGTCATCAGCTAACCTTCAGCTCGGAAAGCTCTCGTCAGTTCGAACAACGTGACTCTAACCAGAGCATAACGGACCTGTTATTTTTATCCCCGGATTCCTACCGCAAACTGAACACTTCACAACTAGCTAACCGCAATCCCGGATGACTACCCCTGGCTAGCGTTTCCATCCCAGAGCAAGTACGGATTAGCTTGAAGCTAGCCCTGCCAGGGCTCCTGTGCTACCACCGAAGTATACGCCTGGGCTACAATATTCGGACCCCTTCTACAGCCGGGGCATGGAACGCCGCAAATCCCCTACGACTGGAATACCGACATAATCTGCCCGAGGACTCCAACAGGCCCCTCAGGCGCGACGCCCGCTGAAGGCCCATTATGCTAACCAGCTAGGCCTGCTAGCTACTTGGAACCCTACTAATTACACGACTGGTCTATCGACTTCACCGCACGTAGAGGCAAAAACAGACTTACCCCCATCGCAACGTCCCCCAAAGGCTAACTTTCTAGCCCCTGCTATCTGCTTGCTTGCTAACCCGGTCTGCTAGCTGCTAGCTTGCCTGGCCCGGTCTGCTAACTGCTAGCTTGCCTGCCCTGTCTGCTAACTGCTAGCCCTTGCTAACTGCTTGCTTGCTAACCCGGTCTGCGAACTGCTAGCCCCTGCTAACTGCTTGCTAACCCGTCCTGCTAACTGCTAGCTTGCCCCAGTCTACTAACTGCTAGCTGCCGGCCCCGGCCTGCTAACTGCTAGCTTACATGCCCAGTCTGTAACTGCTAGCCCATGCTAATTGCTTGCTTGCTAATCCGGCCTGCTAACTGCTAGCTTGCCCCAGTCTACTAGCTGCTAGCTTGTTTAGCCCCGGCCTACTAACTGTTAGCTTGTTAGCCTGCAAACTGTCTGAATCGCCGTGTCCCCAGCCAGCCCAACCACTCACTGGACCCATATGTTCACTTGACTACGCATGCCTCTCTAATATCAATATGCCTTGTCCATTACTGTCCTGGTTAGTGATTACTGTCTTATTTCACTGTAGAGCCTCTAACCCTGCTCAATATGCCTTAACCAACCATGTTGTTCCACCTCCTACATATGCGATGCCATCACCTGGTTTAAACATCTCTAGAGACTATATCTCTCTCTTCATTACTCAATGCCTACGTTTACCTCAATGTACTCACATCCCACCTTACCTTTGTCTGTACATTATGCCTTGAATCTATGCTATCGTGCACAGAAACCTGCTCCTTTTACTCTCTGTTCTGAACGTGCTAGACGGACAGTTCGTATAGTCTTTAGCCGTACCCTTATCCTACTTCTCCTCTGTTCCTCTGGTGATGTGGAGGTTAATCCAGGTCCTGCAGTGCCTAGCTCCACTCCCACCCCCCAGGTGCTCTCATTTGTTGACTTCTGTAAACGTAAAAGCCTTGGTTTCACGCATGTCAACATTAGAAGCCTACTCCCTAAGCTTGTTTTACTCACTGCTTTAGCACACTCTGCCAACCCAGATGTCTTAGCCGTGTCTGAATCCTGGCTTAGGAAAACCACCAAAAACCCTGAAATCTCCATTGCTAACTATAACGTTTTCCACCAAGATAGAACTGCCAAAGGGGGCGGTGTTGCAATCTACTGCAAAGATAGCCTGCAGAGTTCTGTATTACTATTCAAGTCTGTGCCCAAACAATTTGAGCTCTTACTTCTAAAAATTCACCTTTCCAGAAACAAGTCTCTCACTGTTGCCGCTTGCTATAGACCTCCCTCTGCCCCCAGCTGTGCCCTCGATACCATATGTGAATTGATTGCCCCCCCATCTATCTTCTAAGCTCGTGCTACTAGGTGACCTAAACTGGGACATGCTTAACACCCCGGCCATCCTACAAACTAAGCTTGATGCCCTCAATCTCACACAAATTATCAATGAACCTACCAGGTACAACCCCAAATTAGTAAACACGGGCACCCTCATAAATGTCATCCTAACTAATTTGCCCTCCAAATACACCTCTGCTGTTTTCAATCAAGATCTCAACTCTCTGCCTCATTGCCTGCGTCCGTAATGGGGCTGCGACCAAACGACCACCCCTCATCCCTGTCAAACGCTCCCTGAAACACTTCTGCGAGCAGGACTTTCTAATCGACCTGAACGGGGTATCCTGGAATGACATTGACCTCATCCCGTCAGTAGATGATGCCTGGCTATTCTTTAAAAGTGCCTTCCTCACCATCTTAAATAAGCATGCCCCGCTCAAAAAATGTAGAACTAGGAATAAATATAGTCCTTGGTTCACTCCAGACCTGTCTGCCCTTGAGCAGCACAAAAACATCCTGTGGCGTTCTGCATTAGCATCGAATAGCCCCCGTGATATGCAACTTTTCAAGGAAGTTAGGAACAAATATACACAGGCAGTTAGAAAAGCTAAGGCAAGCTTTTTCAAACAGAAATTTGCATCCTGTAGTACTAACGCAAAAAGTTCTGGGACACTGTAAAGTCCATGGAGAATAAGAGCACCTCCTCCCAGCTGCCCACTGCTCTGAGGCTAGGAAACACTGTCACCACCGATAAATCCACTATAATTGAGAATTTCAAGAAGCATTTCTCTGCGGCTGGCCATGCTTTCCACATGGCTACCCCTACCCCGGTCAACTGCCCGGCACCCTCCACAGCAACCTGCCAAAGCCCCCACCATTTCTCCTTTACTCAAATCCAGATAGCTGATGTTCTGAAAGAGCTGCAAAATCTGGACCCCTACAAATCAGCCGGGCTAGACAATCTGGACCTCTCTTTCTAAAATGATCTGCCCAAATTGTTGCAACCCCTATTACTAGCCTGTTCAACCTCTCGCGGTCATCCCCCTCTTCAAAGGGGGTGACACTCTAGAGACCTGCTACAGACCTATATCTATCCTGCCCTGTCTTTCTAAGGTCTTCGAAAGCCAAGTTAACAAACAGATTACTGACCATTTCGAATCCCACCAAACCTTCTCCGCTATGCAATCTGGTTTCAGAGCTGGTCATGGGTGCACCTCAGCCACGCTCAAGGTTCTAAACGATATCATAAACTCCATCGATAAGAGACATTACTGTGCAGCCGTATTCATCGACCTGGCCAAGGCTTTCGACTCTGTCAATCACAACATTCTTATTGGCAGACTCGACAGCCTTGGTTCCTCAAATGATTGCCTCGCCTGGTTTCCCAACTAATTCTCTGATAGAGTTCAGTGTGTCAAATCGGAGGGCCTGTTGTCTGGATCTCTGACAGTCTCTATGGGTGTGCCACAGGGTTCAATTCTCGGGCCGACTCTCTTTTCTGTATACATCAATGATGTTGCTCTTGCTGCTGGTGATTCTCTGATCCACCTCTACGCAGACGACACCATTCTGTATACTTCTGGCCCCTCCTTGGACACTGTGTTAACTAACCTCCAGATGAGCTTCAATGCCATACAACTCTCCTTCCGTGGCCTCCAACTGCTCTTAAACGCAAGTAAAACTAAATGCATGCTATTCAATCGATCACTGCCCGCACCTGCTCGCCCGTCCAGCATCACTACTCTGGACGGCTCTGACTTAGAATACGTGGACAACTACAAATACCTGGGTGTCTGGTTAGACTGTAAACTCTCCGTCCAGACTCACATTAAGCATCTCCAATCCAAAATCAAATCTAGAATTGGCTTCCTATATCGCAACAAAGCATCCTTCACTCATGCTACCAAATATACCCTTGTAAAACTGACCATCCTACTGATCCTCGACTTCGGTGATGTCATCTATAAAATAGCCTCCAACACTCTACTCAACAAACTGGATGCAGTCTATCACAGTGCCATTCATTTTGTCACCAAAGCCCCATACACTACCCACCATTGTGACCTGTACGCTCTCTTTGGTTGGCCCTCGCTTCATACTCATCACCAAACCCACTGGCTACAGGTTATCTACAAGTCTCTGCGAGGTAAAGCCCCGCCTTATCTCAGCTCGCTGGTCACCATAGCAGCACCCTCACGTGGCACGCACTTCAGCAGGTATATCTCACTGGTCACCACCAAAGCCAAATTCCTCCTTTGGTCGTCTTTCCTTCCAGTTCGCTGCTGCCCATGACTGGAACGAATTGCAAAAATCTCTGAAGCTGGAGACTCACATCTCCCTCACTAGCTTTAAGAACCAGCTGTCAGAGCAGCTTACAGATCACTGCATCTGTACATAGCCCATCTGTAAACAGCCCATCTATCTACCTACCTCATCCCCATACTGGTATTTATTTATTTATTTTGCTCCTTTGCACCCCAGTATCTCTACCTGCACATTCATCTTCTGCCGATCTACCATTCCAGTGTTTAATTGCTATATTGTAATTACTTCGCCACCATGGCCTATTTATTTCCTTAACTTACCTCATTTGCACTCACTGTACATAGAGTTTTTGTTTTCTTTTGTTCTACAGTATTATTGACTATGTTTGGTTTATTTCATGTGTAACTCTGTGTTGTTGTATGTGTCGAATTGCTATGCTTTATCTTGGCCAGGTCGCAGTTGCAAATGAGAACTTGTTCTCAACTAGCCTACCTGGTTAAATAAAGGTGAAATTTAAATATATATATTTTATAAATTACATTTTAATGACCAAAGGCTCGTATTTCTGTGTGTTATGTTATAATTAAATCTATGATCTTTGATAGAGCAGTCTGACTGAGCGATGGTAGGCAGCAGCAGGCTCGTAAGCATTCATTCAAACAGCACTTTCGTGCGTTTTGCCAGCAGCTCTTCGCAAGCACAGGGCTGTTTATGACATCAAGCCTATCAGCCTAATGGCTGGTGTAACCGATGTGAAATGACTAGCTAATTAGCAGGGTGCGCGCTAATAGCGTTTCAAACGTCACTCGCTCTGAGACTTGGAGTAGTTATTCCGCTTGCTCTGCAAGGGCAAGCGGCTTTTGTGGAGCGATGGGTAACACTGCTTCGAGTTTGGCTGTTGTCGATGTGTTCCTGGTTCGAGCCCAGGTAGGGGCGAGGAGAGGGACGGAAGCTATACTGTTACATTGGCAATACTATAGTGCCTATACGAACATCCAATTGTCAAAGTTATATGAAATACAAATGGTAAAGAGAGAAATAGTCCTATAATTCCTATAATAACTACAACCTAAAACTTCTTACCTGGGAATATTGAATTCTCATGTTAAAAGGAACCACCAACTTTCATATGTTCTCATGTTCTGAGCAACATGACACAACTGCAACATGGCACATATTGCACTTTTACTTCTCCAACACTTTGTTTTTGCATTATTTAAACCAAATTGAACATGTTTCATTATTTATTTGAGGCTAAATTTATTTTTAACGAGGTATTATATTAAGTTAAAATAAGTTGTCTTTCAGTATTGTTGTAATTGTCATTATTACAAATAAATAAATAAAAATTGGCCGATTAATCGGTATCTGCTTTTTTTTGGTCCTCCAATAATCGGTATCAGCGTTGAAAAATCATAATCGGTCGACCTCTATTTAGTAGTCTTATGCCTTCTATCCCCAAGCCATAAGACTGCTACATTGTTAGTTAAATAGTTAACCAAATAGCTACCCAGACTATTTGCCCTTTTTGCACTAACTTTTTTGACTCATCACATGCACTGCTGCTACTGTTTATTATCTATCCTGTTGCCTGGTCACTTTATCCCATGTGTATATGTGTACAAGTTACAAGTTATCATTACTTATTGTGCATTTATTATTACTTTTATTATTTTCTGTTATTTATTTTCTATTATTTCTGTTTTCTTTCTCTCTGTATTGTTGGGAAGGGCCCATAAGTAAGCATTTCACTGTTAGTCTATACCTGTTTTTATTTGATTTTATGAAGAAAAAAAACGATGTTGGATCGACTACTAAATATTTGGTTTGTTATTCTTTTCTGACATAATCATGTCTCTGTCAATTAAGCAGTGAGCACAAGGTTTACAAAACACACGGGCAAATGTCAACTGCTAATAATGATGCCTGTTATCTTACAAAAGGCCTTTTATTTTGCCTAGAAATGAGAAACACAATAATAATTTGGTTAATCTTGACGGCAAGGCTGAGCTTGGCTCATGCCTCAGGGCTTGTTCAGTGAGTAAGAAATGCCACCCTATTCCCTACATAGTACACTATTGACCAACGCCCTATGGACCCTGGCACAGGTCGTGCAGGGCAGGTGCTCAAATTGAATAGCTAGAACCAAAGATGAAAGGGAGTTAGTATATTTACATGAACCACTACTGGAGTGGGCTATAACATCTGATCTTTGCTAATGTAGGCTAGATCAGGACTTCTCAAAGTGGGGTCCATGGAGTCCCCTGGGGTCTGCAGCCAGATTTCAAAATATACAATGTAATATTATTAAAGGCCCAATGCCGCTGTTTAATACGAATACCAAATAATTTCTAGGTAACAAATAAATACGTTACGATAATAGTTTTTTCACCTGTCTTTGTGCTTGTCTCCACCCTCCTTCAGGTGTCATTGTTACTTCGACACAGTCTGCATCTGGGTCTTAAACGTGATACTGGTGGGGAGGGGGAACTGGGGGGGAATGTAAAACTACCTGTTATTGGCAGAGATGTTTGAAACTCACTTTGATATTGGTTTATTAACCAATTCCACCTGGTGATGTCACCAGGCAAGCTGAAACTCCAGCCCATGCAAACCTGCTGATTAGAAGGTCCTGTGTAGATTGTATTTTCAACCAGCAACTATCAGAAAATGACACTGATCAAATGTTTTCACACTTTTACAGTGTTTGGTTCATCATTTGTTGTACAATTGTACAACATGGTACAAAACACAGGAAAAACTGAATTTTGACTGCACTGGGCCAAAAGTAGTGTACTATATAGGGAACGGGGTGTTATTTCAGACACAGATGAGAAGAAGGCCTTTCTGATTGGGGGGGCTAATTGTGAAAATGTTTGAGCCACCAAAACCGCTGTAGTTTAAAAACTCAGTGGATTATGCTAAATCAATGATGCACGTTCGTCATTGAACTACACTTCTTCCTGACTGATGAGCTGTAGGATACAACAAGTGGAGTTGGAAAGAATTCATATTAAATAGAATATCATATTCCTTTAAAAATTACTTTGGTCCATGGTTCATTGCTGGGGTTTCGGCACTAAAAATATATCTATAAATATGGTCAAGATTTCCAGATATTATAGTACCAGACAGAACAACCAGAACAGTGCCACTCCATGAGATGCTGTACAGTACAGAACCTTCCTTCAATATTCCCCTAATACATTCCACATCAAGCCATCTCTCATGCAGCAGCAGCACGTTGAGCAAGTGGAGCTTTAGAGTTGAGCTCTGGCCTGGGGATCAGTGTCATTCTCACAGGAGCCAGCAGAAAGTCTTCTATTCCACAGAGGAGAGGTGTCAAAGAGAAACAGAGGTTGTGTCTCAAATGGCACTAAAGAGCCCTATGAACCATGGTTAAAAGTAGTGCACTTATGGTACATTTCCATCAAGGATTTACTCCAGTGTTTCACCCAAAAGGCTCAGACTTTTGTGTTTCCACCTTCACAGCCTGTCCCCAGTGTATCACTGGGCTGTGGCTTCAGTGGACCTGCTCTGCCTAGGTCCTTTCTGCCGGCATTTACATAACAATGGCTAACTGTGAACATGGGTTAACATCTTCCACAGTTAACACCTTCTCAAAAAGAACTGTGTTGCAGGGGTTGATTCTGCTGTTGACTGTGCCTCTATTACAGTAAAAACTCCACAGAGGGCAAGCACTGGACCACCTGCATGAGCTATCGCTGGGTGTCAGCTTACTGCATTGAAGCAGGCCGTGCTAAATCAAGCCAATAAACAATGGTATAGAGGGTGAGGACAGAATCATATATTGGTCCTGTATTGCAAGGAGCCAAATCCCAGGAAAGACCCCTGAGCAATACAGTACAGAATGACGCTAGTCCAGGCCACTGGGTCAAACTGAGAGGCCATAATGGACAACTAACCTTCCAATACTGAATCACTGCACTAAAGTGAGTGTGTGCTATGTGTTTC
This sequence comes from Oncorhynchus tshawytscha, assembly GCF_018296145.1. NCBI lineage: Eukaryota > Metazoa > Chordata > Actinopteri > Salmoniformes > Salmonidae > Oncorhynchus > Oncorhynchus tshawytscha. The sequence continues at coordinate 44,500,934 of NC_056447.1, read as the reverse complement.
AAATCAAATCAGATTTCATTGGTCACAACACATATTTAGCAGATGTTATTGCGGGTGTAGTGAAATGCTTGTGTTCCTAGATCCAACAGTGCAGTAGAATCATACAATTCACAACTACTCACAAAAATTCGACGGGGAGCACTTCTTCAATGAGTTGGACGTGAGGGATATACTACAGACACCCGACCAGGCCCAGATCCCCGTGGTTCGCTGGAGAAGGAAATGGAGGTTTCACGGAAAGAGATCAGGGTGCCTTGTGAGGATCAGGTGACGAGTGGCTCATCTGACCTTGCCTTCCATTCTGCTAGCAAAAGTTAAATTGCGGGAAAATAAATGGGACGAACTGAAAGCATGTACAGTTGAAGTCAAAAGTTTACATACCACTCCACAAAATTCTAGTTAACAAACTATAGTTTTGGAAAGTCGGCTAGGACATCTACTTTGTGCATGACACAAGTCAATTTTCCAACAATTGTTTACAGACAGATTATTTCACTTATAATTCACTGTATCACTATTGCAGTGGGTCAGAAGTTTACATAGACCAAGTTGACTGTGCCTTTAAACAACTTGTAAAATTCCAGAAAATTATGTCATGGCTTTAGAAGCTTCTGATAGGCTAATTGACATAATTTGAGTCAATTTACAGGTGTACCTGTGGATGTATTTCAAGGCCTACCTTCAAACTCAGTGCCTCTTTGCTTGACATCATGGGTAAATCCCCAAAAATCAGCCAAGACCTCAGAAAAAACTGTCGACCTCCACAAGTCTGGTTCATACTTGAGAGCAATTTCCAAACGCCTGAAAGTACCACGTTCATCTGTACAAACAATAGTACGCAAGTATAAACACCATGGGACCACGCAGCCGTCATACCACTCAGGAAGGAGGCATGTTCTGTCTCCTAGAGATGAACGTACTTTGGGGCGAAAAGTGCAAATCAATCCCAGAACAACAGCAAAGGACCTTGTGAAGATGCTGGAGGAAACAGGAACAAAAGTATCTGTATCCACAGTAAAACAAGTCCTATATCGACATCACCTGAAAGGCCACTCGGCATGGAAGAAGCCACTGCTCCAAAATCGCCATAAAAAAGCCAGACTACAGTTTGCAACTGCACATGGGGACAAAGATCCTACTTTTTGGAGAAAAGTCCTCCAGTCTGATGAAAGAAAAATAGAACTGTTTGGCTATAATGACCATCTTTATGTTTGGACGAAAAAGGGGGAGGCTTGCAAGCCGAAGAATACCATCCCAACCGTGAAGCACAGGTGTGGCAGCATCATGTTGTCGGGGTGCTTTGCTGCAGGAGAGACTGGTGCACTTCACAAAATAGATGTCACGAGGGAGGAAATTTACGTGGATATATTGAAGCAACATCTCAAGACATCAGACAGGAAGTTAAAGCTTGGTCACAAATAGGTCTTCCATATGGACAGTGAAAAATGGCTTAAGGACAACAAAGTCAAGGTATTGGAGTGGCCATCACAAAGCCCTGACCTCAATCCTATGGAAAATGTGTGGGCAGAACTGAAAAATATGTTTGCGAGCAAGGAGGCCTACAACCTGACTCAGTTACACCAGCTCTGTCAGGTGGAATGGGACAAAATTCACCCAACTTATTGTGGGAAGCTTGTGGAAGGCTACCCAAAACGTTTAAACAATTTAAAGGCAATGCTACCAAATACTAATTGAGTATATGTAAACTTCTGACCCATTGGGAATGTGATGAAAGAAAAAAAAAACACGAAATAAATAATTCTCTCTACTATTATTCTGACATTTCACATTGATAAAATAAGTGGTGATCCTAACTGACTTAAGACGGGAAATTCTTACTAGGATTAAATGTCAGGAATTGTGAAAAACCGAGCTTAAATGTATTTGGCTAAGGTGTATGTAAACTCCAAACATCAACTATATATGCTACCAACGGGACATTAAAAACTAATATCTTGTGTTTCACCGAGTTGTGACTGAACGATGATGTAAAGAACATACAGCTGGCGGATTTTACACTCCATCAGCAGAACAGAACAGTAGCCTCTGGTATGAAAAGGGGCAGGGGCCTATGCATATAAACTCAGAAATAAAGAAATGTTACTTTTTCAGGACCCTGTCTTTCAAATAATTTGTAAAAATCCTAATAATTTACAGGACGGACAGCTGATCATCCTCGCAGTGGCAGACCACGTGTAACAACACCTGCACAGGATCGGTACATCTGAACAGCACACCTGCGGGACAGGTACAGGATGGCAACAACAACTACCCAAGTTAAACCAAGAATGCACAATCCCTCCATCAGTGCTCAGACTGTCTGCAATAGGCTGAGAGAGGCTGGACTGAAGGCTTGTAGGCCTGTTGTAAGGCAAGTCCTCACCAGACATCACCGGCAACAACGTCGACTATGGGCACAAACCCACCCTCGCTGGACCAGATAGGACTGTCAAAAAGTGCTCTTCACTGACGAGTCGCGGTTTGTCTTACCAGGGGTGATGGTTGGATTATGCATTTATCGTTGAAAGAATGAGCGTTACACTGAGGCCTGTACTCTGGAGCGGGATCGATTTGGAGGTGGAGGGTCCGTCATGGTCTTGGGCGGTGTGTCACAGCATCATCGGACTGAGCTTGTTGTCATTGCAGGCAATCTCGGTCTATAAAAAAGTGGTCAGGTGAAGCAGATGCTAAACTACAGGACTGTTTTGCTAGCACAGACTGGAATATGTTCCGGGATCAGTCACTGGCTTTATAAATAAGTGCATCGAGGACGTCGTCCCCACAGTGACTGTACGTACATATCTCAACCAGAAGCCATGGTTTACAGGCAACATTCGCACTGAGCTTTCAAGCTGGACTCTAACCCAGAAGCTAAAAGAAATCCCACTATGCCCTCCGACGAACCATCAAACAGGAAAGTGTCAATACAGGACTAAGATCGAATCATACTACACCAGCTCCGATGCTCGTCTGATGTGGCAGGGCTTGCAAACTATTACAGACTACAAAGGGAAGCACAGCCGAGAGCTGCCCAGTGACACGAGCCTACCAGACGAGCTAAATAATTTCTATTCTCGCTTCGAGGCAAGTAACACTGAAACATGCATGAGAGCATCAGCTGTTCCGGACGACTGTGTGATCACGCTCTCCACAGACGATGTGAGTTAGACCTTTAAATAAGGTCAACATTCACAAGGCTGCAGGTCCTCACCGATTACCAGGACGTGTAATGCGAGCATGCGCTTGCCAACTGGCAAGTGTCTTCACTGACATTTTCAACCTCTCCCTGTCTGAGTCTGTAATATTAGCATGTTTCAAGCAGACCACAATAGTCCCTGTGCCCAAAAACACTAAGGCAACCTGTCTAAATGACTACCGACCCATAGCACTCACATCTGTAGCCATGAAATGCTCTGAAAGGCTGGTCATGGCTCACATCAACACCATTATCCCAGAAACCCTAGACCCACTCCAATTTGCATACCGCACCAACATATCCACAGATGATGCAATCTCTATTGCACTCCACACTGCCCTTTCCCACCTGGACAAAAGGAACACCTATGCGAGAATGTTATTAATTGACTACAGTTCAGCGTTCAACACCATAGTGGACCTCAAAGCTCATCAATAAGCACCTCCCTCTGCAACTGGATCCTGGACTTCCTGACGGACCGCCCCCAGTTGGTAAGGGCCACGCTGTACTCCTTGTTCACTCATGACTGCACGGCCAGGCACACCTCCAGCACCATCATTAAGTTTGCTGATGACACAAAAGTGGTAGGCCTGATCACCGACAATGACGAGACAGACTATAGGGAGGAGGTCAGAGACCTGACTGTGTGGAACCAGGACAACAACCTCTTCCTCAACGTGATCAAGACAAAGGAGATGATTGTGGACTACAGGAAAAGAAGGACCGAGCACGTCCCCATTCTCATTGACAGGTCTGTAGTGGAGCAGGTTGAGAGCTTCAAGTTCCTTGGTGTCCACATCATCAACAAACTAACATGGTGCAAGCACAACATGACAGTTGTGAATAGGGCACGACAAAACCTATTCCCTCTCAGGAGACTGAAAAGATTTGGCATGGGTCCTCAGATTCTCAAAAGGTTTTGCAGCTGCACCACTGCAGTATGACGAGTTGCATCACTGCCTGGTATGGCACCTGCTCGGCCTTCGACCGCAAGGCACTACAGATGGTAGTGCGTATGGCCCAGTACATCACTGGGGCCAAGCTTCCTGCCATCCAGGACCTCTACACAAGGCGGTGTCAGAGGAAGGCCCTAAAAATTTCCAAAGACTCCAGCCATCCTATTTATAGACTGTTCTCCCTGCTACCGCATGGCAAATGGTACCGGAGCACCAAGTCTAGGTCCAAGATGCTTCTAAACAGCTTCTTCCACCAAGCCATAAGACTCCTGAACAGCTAATCAAATGGCTACCCAGACTATTTGCATCCCCCCACACTGCTGCTACTCTCTGTTATTATCTATGCATAGTCACTTTAATGACTCCTACATGTATATAATTACCTCAATTACCTCGACACCAGTGCCCCCCACACATTGACACATTGACTCTGTACCGATACCCCCTGTATATAATCCCGCTATTGTTATTTACTGCTGCTCTTTAATTATTTGTTATTTTTATCTCTTACTTTTATTTAGGTATTTTCTTAAAACTGCATTGTTGGTTAAAACTTCTTATGGCTGTAATCCCGTTAACGGGATGATATGACAACAGCCAGTGAAAGTGCAGGGCGCCAAATTCAAAACATCAAAAATCTCATAATTAAAAGTCCTCAAACATACATGTATCTTATACCGTTTTAAAGGTAGTCTTGATGTTAATCCCAGCACAGTGTCCGATTTCAAATAGGCTTTACAAACGATTAAATAAGCACCACAAACGATTATGTTAGGTGACCACCAAACCACAAGAAAAACAGCCATTTTCCCAGCCAAAGAGGAGTCACAAAAAGCACAAATAGAGATGAAATTAATCATTAACCTTTGATGATCTTCATCAGATGACACTCATAGGACTTCATGTTACACAATACATGTATGTTTTGTTTGATAAAGTTCATATTTATCAAAATATGAGTTTACATTGGCGAGGTACATTCACTAGTTCCAAAAACATCCAGTGATTTTGCATAGCCACATCATTCAACAGAAATACTCATCATAAACGTAGATGATAATACAAGTTATACACATGGAATTATAGATATACCTCTCCTTAATGCAACCGCTGTGTCTGATTTTTTAAAAACTTTGCGAAATAAGCAAACCATGCAATAATCTGAGACGGCGCTCAGAAGAAATAGTCACAATAGCCGCCTTGTTGGCGTCAACATAAACAAGAAATTGCATGATAAATATTCCCTTACCTTTGAGGATCTTCATCTGAAAGCACTCTAGGAATCCCAGGTCCACAATAAATGTTTGTTTTGTTTGATAATGTCCGTTATTTATGTCCAAACACCTCGCGTTTGGTATACATATCCAAACGCTCATTCTGGTCAGCGTTACGTCGGACAAAAACTTCAAAAAGTTATATTACAGGTCGAAGAAACATTTCAAACTAAGTACAGAATCAATCATTAGGATGTTTTTAACATATACTGTAGCTTCAATAAAGTTCCAACCGGAGTATTCCTTTGTGTCTTGATGAGCAATGGAACGCAAGTGGATACCATGAGGAATGAGCGTGATCAGAAAATGGCTGACTGCCAGTCACCTGATAGATTCTGCTCTCATTCAGTCCCACAACACAGTAGAAGTCTCATTCAAATTTCTATAGATGGTTGACATCTAGTGGAACCCCTAGTGAGTGCAACATCATTAATATCTCAAGGGGATTTCATTGGGAACTGTGGTGAATACATACGAAGCTCAGATTTCTCACTTCCTGTTTTGATTTCTCCTCAGGATTGTGCCTGCCATATGAGTTCTGTTCTACTCACAGACATCATTCAAACAGTTTTAGAAACTTTAGAGTGTTTTCTATCCAATACTAATAATAATATGCATATATTAGCAACTAAGACTGAGGAGCAGGCCGTTTACTTTGGGAAACTTGTTCATCCAAGCTACTCAATACTGCCCCCCAGCCATAAGAAGTTTTAAGGGCTTGTAAGTAAGCACTTCACTGTAAGGTCTACACTTGTTGTATTTGGTGCATGTGATAAATAAAATTTGACTTGATTTGATTTGAAATCAAGAAATATATAAATATTAGGACGAGCAATGCCGGCGTGGCATTGACTAAAATACATTAAAATAGAATACGGTATATATATATAAAATGAGTAATGAAGTATGTAAACATTATTAAAGTGACTAGTGTTCCATTATTAAAGTGACCAGTGATTCCATGGCTATGTATATAGCGCAGCAGCCTCCAAGGCGCAGGGTTGAGTAATCGGGTGGTAATTTAACATTCTGATGGCCTTGAGATAGAAGCTGTTTTTCAGTCTCTCGGTCCAAGCTTTGATGCACCTGTGCTGACCTCGCCTTCTGGATGGTAGAAGGGTGAACAGGCCCTGGCTCAGGTGGTTGATGTCCTTGATGATCTTTTTAGCCTACCTATGACATCGGGTGCTGTAGGTGTCCTGGAGGGCAGGCAGTGTGCCCCCGGTGATGCGTTCGGCAGACCGCACCACCCTCTGGAGAGCACTACGGATGCGGGTGGTGCAGTTGCCGTACCAGGCGGTGATACAGTCCGACCGGATGTTCTCAATTGTGCATCTGTAAAAGTTTGTGAGGGTCTTAGGGGCCAAGCCAAATTTCTTCAGCCTCCTGAGGTTGAAGAGGCGCTGTTGTGCCTTCTTCACCACACTGTCTGTGTGGGTGGGCCATTTCAGATTGTCAGTGATGTGTACACCGTGGAACTTGAAGCTTTTCACATTCTCCACTGCGGTCCCGTCGATGTGGATGGGGTGTGCTGCCTCTGCTTTTTCCTGAAGTCCAAGATGAGCTCCTTCATTTGTTGATGTTGAGGGCCCCGAGGTTAATGATGAGCTTGAAGGGTACTATGGTGTTGAATGCTGAGCTATAGTCAATGAACAGCATTCTTACATAGGTAATCCTCTTGTCCAGATGTGATAGGGCAGTGTGCAGTGCGATGGTGATTGCATCGTCTGTGGATCTATTGGGGCGGTACGCAAATTGAAGTGGGTCTAGGGTGTCAGGTAAGATAGAGGTGATATGACCCTTAGCTAGCCTTTCAAAGCACTTCATTATGATAAAAGTGAGTGCTATGGGGCGATAGTCATCTAGTTAAGTTACCTTTGCTTTTTTGAGTACAGGAACAATGGTGGACATCTTGAAGCAAGTGGGGACAGCAGACCGGGGTAGGGTGAGATTGAATATGTCCGTAAACACTCCAGCCAGCTGGTCTGTGCATGCTCTGAGGACACGGCTAGGGATGCCATCTGGGCCGACAGCCTTGCGAGGGTTAACACTTTTAAAAGTCTTACTCACGTCGGCCACGGAGAACGAGAGCCCACAGTCCTTGGGAGCGGGCAGCGTCGATGGCACTGTGTTATCCTCAAACAGGCAAAGAAGGTGTTTAGCTTGTCTGGGAACAAGATGTCAGTGTCCGCAACATGGCTGGTTTTCCCTTTGTAACCCGTGATTGTCTGTAGACCCTGCCACATACATCTTGTGCCTGAGCCGTTGAATTGCAACTCCACTTTGTCTCTGTACTAATGTTTTGCTTGTTTGATTTCCTTATGGAGGGATTAACTCCAATGTTTGTATTCAACCATAAAGCCAGTCACCTTGCCATGGTTAAATGCGGTGGTTCGCAATTTCAGTTTCCTGCGAATGCTGCCATCTATCCACGGTTTGGGTAGGTTTTAATAGTCACAGTGGGAACAAATCCTATACATTTCCAGATGAACGCAGTCACCGTGTCCATGTAAATGTCAATGTCATTCTCAGAGGCTACCCGGAACATATCCCAGTCTGTGTGATAAAAACAATCTTGAAGCATGGATTCCGATTGTTCAGACCAGCATTGAATAGACCTCAGCACGGGTACTTCCTGTTTGAGTTTTTGCCTATAGGATTGGAGGAGCAAAATGGAGTTGTGATCTGATTTGCCGTAAGGAGGGCAGGGGAGGGCCTTGTAGGCATCCTGGAAGCAGGAGTAGCAGTGGTTGAGCGTTTTAGCAGCGAGAGTATTACAGTCAATGTGTTGATTGGAACTTTGGTAGCATTTTCCTAAAATTTGCTTTGTTAAAATCCCCAGCTACAATAAATGCGGCCTCGGGATATGCGGTTTCCAGTTCGAACAAAGTTCTTTGAAGGCCATCGTGGTATCGTCTTGAGGGGGAATATACACAGCTGTGACTATAACCGGAGGGGTACGAACAAAGGAAAGTCGTATTCCTGGTCGTAATGCTGGTGAGTTACCGTTACATACCTACAAAAGTTATTTCTTGCTTTATGTAATAACACAAAAAACGTTCTGGGCTAATAATATAAGAAATGACACACAAAAAAAACGAAATACTACAAAGTTGCTTAGGTGCTAGAAGCAGAGCTGCCGTATCTGTCGGTGTCATCTTGTTTGTGGTGTGGCAGGTGCTCATGGTGTGGATTTAGGTCCATTTCCTGTGATGAACGGTCCTTTAGGACTTATTGTTTGACATGGCAGGGATCAGGAATGATCCGGAATAAATGATTAATCAGCCACTTCGGGATAACGATAAAGAAAGACAAAAGCAATGTGTTTTAGACTTGTGCATTTTTTAGGTTTCAACACACACAACAGACTGGAGACAGATGCCAAGACTTTCATAAATACACAATAAAATTCTCAAATGACATTTCAAGGCTGCGGAGGTGAGGTGAGGTGGCCTAAAAAGCTAAACTAACTGTTCCACTGTTCCCTCACACAGGAGAAATGAGTGCCAAGGCCTTGTAGACATCAGGGGCCTGTGATAAAAGACTCCAGAATACCAACACCTCTCCCTTCTTCTTCAGAGGTCTTAGTGTAGGGACTGGGAGTGGCAAAACCAGCTACTAAAGGTTGTCAAATAGGAATGGATTTAGTACAATACTCCTTCGCTAATTGCTGTAGTTGGGTAGGTGATAGTCACTGTGACATTTATTGACTTGATCTGGACAACAAATATGTTTGCTATATTTAATTTATAAATATCAACTGAGAAATGGGTGATTTTTCAGTGACCTGAAAAAGAATAAGATATCGAAGCACCACAATACTATAAAGCAACATTTATTTTTGTTGTTTGGCCTCCGTAAACCCATAGACAAAGCAACCGTTGAACGCAGTTTCAGGCATTCAGCATATTTCAAGCTACAATAAATACATAATCTGATTTAGACAAAAGGTATTACTGGGATATTTGTTTAGGTCTATCTGACCTGACAGCTCACTCAGTGACTACATGTCACACGGCACTTTATACTGCACCTGGCTCTCCAGGAAGCCCAGAGAGCCTATTGGGTCATAGACGAGTAGAAATAACAAAAGAGAGAGAGAATGTAACAAAAGAGAGAGAGAAGAGAGAAAAGAGAAAGAGAGCAAGAGAGAGAGAAAGTGAGAGAACGAGAGAAAGAGCAAGAGAGAGAGAGAGCGAGAGAGAGGGAGCAGGCAGGTAAGTGCTTTACTGAAAAGCGTGTTTATTCACTTCCTAGCAAAAAGGTTCCGTGCCATGTGACCCATTTAAAATGAAGTCAGCACAATAGAAAAATGGAACATTTCTTGCTCTTTGGTTGTTCCTCTACCGCAAAATGGACTAACTTTCATATAACCAGTATCCAGATATTTGAGTAACAAATAACATTTCACATCGGTGGAATACACTTTTTGTGAAATGTAAATCCAGACAAGCACTAAACATGTATTGTTATACATTCTACTCTTCACCGGTCAAGGAAGCTCAAAGCTTTTTTCTTTTAAATACATTTTAGGAACAGATCCTATAGCATTATGTGGAGTACAGCATGTACTTTAATATGGTATACATCTTGGTCCTGCTAGAAAAACATGAATAGTGCAAAGAGAGATTAAGTATGAGTAAAAATGAGGACAGCAGCTATTTCACTTCTTAGCTGTTGTGACCAGCATATCTGAGAGATGGTCTCTACTGTGTTCAGGAAAACAATACAAACTAACGGCACAATGTCAGTAAGACCAATGCATTTTATATTGAGGTGATACGTAAAGTAGGCCTAATACGCATGCAGAAATATTGTTCATATTTGCATGCATACTACACCGTATAGGCCTACATAAGAAACCACAAGAGGATACGTATTCCCAGTGTTAGGCTTATGTGTCTCTGCATTTAGATATACTATAGGATAAAATGAGTAAAGGAAACAGTTTCACTTTTAATATTCTGTTCAAGGCATGTAAATAAACTGGTCACAATAAGGTAATCCACAAACTCCTCCACAAAACTTCACTCTAACCAAATACTTAAAAGTTGTGATCCAGCTACAGACACAGTACTGACATAGAACCATCCAAAACCAACTTCAATCACCTGGTGATACCCCAAAAAACAGCAGCTGGGTTTGATGGACCCAGTTAAATGTCAAGTACAAAGTAGTTCCTTTAAAGGATTGGAACGCCACAGATAGATCATTCCCTAGCCTCTGCTCTGCTATGCTGCTTCCTTCCTCCATCCAATGACAGCTCCCTGAAATACCTTTACTCAATTATGACAATTGGTTACTTTTTCCACCACTGGTGCCACCTACCTTCCTGCCTACCGTGTGGAGAAACTGTTCAGAGTTTCTTCCCTCTGAGGGAACAACTTGTGCTAATGAGCAGAACACAAATTACACATTTGGAACCCAGGTTTGTTCGCCAATGCACGGCTATTAAATTATTTTCCTTTTCCTCATTAAATCTCCCAGGGGCTATTTAGGCCCATTGTTGAAGTTCCAATGTGGAACTACTGGACACACATCACGACTCAGACAAGCTGTGCTTAGCTTTTCAATGTCATCGCCCAGAGCCTTATATTTATATCCAAATATAACACTGAGTTTACAAAACATTAAGAACGCCTTCCTAATATTGAGTTGTACCTGAATTCATCAGGGCATGGACTCTACAAGGTGTCGAAAGTGATCCACAGGGATGCTGGTCCATGTTGACTCCAATTTTTCTCATAGTTGTGTCAAGTTGACTGGATGGACTTTGGGTGGTGGACCATTCTTGATACACAGGGGAAACTGTTGATCATGAAAAACATTCCCTGTTCAAAGGCACATACTTGTTTTGTCTTGCCCATTCACCCTCTGAATGGCACTCATACACAATCCATGTCTCACTTGTCTCAAGGCTTAGAAATCTTTCTTTAACCTGTCTCCCCTTCACCTACACTGATTGAATTGACAAGTGACATCAATGAGGGATCATCATTTTCACCTGGATTCACCTGGTCAGTCTATCTCATGGAAAGAGCAGGTGTACTTAATGTTTTGTACACTCAGTGTATATAAGGCTTTTATATTCTAATATGCTTTTATATTCTAATATAAGGCTTTTTTATTCTAATATAAGGCTTTCATAATCTAATATGACCCTTTTATATTCTAATATAAGGCTTTTATATTCTAATTTATGGCTTTTATATTCCAATATTAGGCTTTGGCATGGGCCATTCCCATTGTGTAGTGGAGAACTTTGAGCAGAGCAGTGTACAATGGGGAGTTTAAGCTGAGAAGTGGCTTACCGGTCCACAGCTGTTGCTGTCCAGACTGTGGCCTTGATGGTCCCCCTGGATACATTAGAGGCCGTCAGGGACACTCAGATAGCGGTTCTTATAGCCAAGCGTCCTGGAGAGAGAGGGAGGGCGGAGGTTTGGATCAACACATTTGGATCAACACATTAGCCAGTTATACAACCCAAATTTACTTCAGAACCTAGCTATAAAAAAAAGGCAGTCATTAACATTTATTGAGCTACAGGCTCAATTGAAAACCACAATAAAAATTAGACAAACATTTTAGAGACGAGAATAAAGTTATTCTATCTACATCTGCATTTAGGAAATTGTCATTTAGTTTCATTATGGTTCATCACCTTTCTACTAAATCATCCATCTGCCAGTCGTCCTCTCATATGCTCCCTTTAGATAATAATCTAATCACCTAACAAGGACAAACTGAATGAAGACCAACATGCTTGTGTGTAATGACTAATGAGATTTTTTTTGTTTATTTTTATTTAACCTTGTCACGCCCTGACCTTAGAGAGCTTTATATATCTCTATTTTGGTTTACTCAGGGTGTGATTTGGGTGGGCATTCTATGTTCTTTTTTCTATGTTCTTGTATTTCTTTGTTTTGGCCGGGTATGGTTCTCAATCAGGGACAGCTGACTATCTTGTCTCTGATTGGGAATCATACTTAGGTAGCTTTTCCCCACCTATGTTTTGCGGGTAGTTATTTTCTGTTTAGTGTTTTCTGCACCTGACAGGACTGTTTCGGTTTTGTTTATTATCTTTGTTACTTTGTTATACAGTTTGAATGAAAAGCATGAACACTGCGCTTTGGTCTGATTATTCCTCTTCAGATGACGACACCCGTTACAAACCTTTATTTAACTAGGCGTGTCAGTTAAGAACAAATTCTTATTTACAATGACGGCCCACCAGAAGGGGAAATGCCTACTGCTGGGAAAAAAATAAATATATGTATATATACAGTGGGGAGAACAAGTATTAGATACACTGCCGATTTTTCAGGTTTTCCCACTTACAAAGCATGTAAAGGTCTGTAATTTGTATCATAGGTACACTTCAACTGTGAGAGACGGAATCTAAAACAAAAATCCAGAAAATCACATTGTATGATTTTTAAGTAATTAATTTTCATGAAATGAGTTGCAAAAATCCACCGACAAATGCGACCACCGCCGTTGTGGAATGGGGAGGGGCTGTAACTTCCCTCTAGGCAGGTGTCGAGGAGCCTTGCTCTGAGCGCACACCGAGCAGGAGGAGACATAAAATCTCACGTCCTTGACCAAATTGGGCCACCAGTACATCCCCCTAAGACTCCGCACTGTCGGCTCGATACCAGGATGAATCAACCGATCACGGACACCAAGCGGCACGTACTGAACACCTGCTGGACACTGAGGGGGTGCAGGTTTCAACCGTAACGACCGCACGATCTCCGCGTCCACCTCCCATACCACCGGTGCTACCAGACATGAAGCTGGAAGGATGGGAGTCGGATCGATGGGCCGCTCCTCTGTGTCATATAGGCGGGACAGTGCGTCGGCCTTCGTATTAAGGGAGCCTGGCCTGTAGGAGATCGTAAAACGAAATCGGGTAACAAACATGGCCCACCTCGCCTGACGCAGATTCAATCTCCTCGCTGCCCGGATATACTCAAGATTACGATGGTCAGTCCAGATGAGGAAAGGGTGCTTGGCCGCCTCAAGCCAATGTCTCCACACCTTCAGAGCCTTCACTACAGCCACACAACAACCCAGTCCCCCACGTCATAGTTCCGCTCCGCTGGACTGAGCTTCCTCGAGAAGAAAGCGCAGGGGCGCAAGCGCAAGCACTGTGATAGCATGGCTCCCACCCCAGCCTCGGACAAGTCCACCTCCACTATGAATGCCAAAGAGGGGTCCGGATGAGCCAGCACGGGAGCGTCGGTGAACAGCTCCTTCAGACGACTGAAGGCTCTGCCCGCCTCTGCTGACCAGCGCAAGCTTGCCGCCCCCCTTCAGCAGTGAGGTAATGGGAGCAGCCAGCTGACCAAAACACTGGATAAACCTCCGGTAGTAATTGGCAAACCCTAAAATCCACTGCACCTCCTTTTCCGTGGTCGGAGTCGGCCAATTACGCACGGCTGTAACGCGGTCACACTTCATCACCACCCCAGAGGTGGAAATGCGATAACCCAGGAAGGAAACAGCATGTTTGGAGAACACATATTTCTTACAGGTCATGCAGCAGTCGCCCAAGTACCATACGCACCAGAGACACGTGCGCGGCGCGTGTGGCAGAATAGATCAGTATATCATCGATATACACTACCACACCCTGCCCGTGCAGGTCCCTGAGAATCTCGTCTACGAAAGATTGGAACACGGCTGGAGCATTCTTCAACCCATACGGCATGACGAGGTACTCATAATGGCCAGATGTGGTACTAAACGCGGTCTTCCACTCATCTCCCTCCCGGATACGCACCAAATTATACGCACTCCTAAGGTCCAGTTTTGTGAAGAAATGCGCCCCGTGAAATGATTCCACTGCCGTGGTGATGAGAGGTAGCGGGTAACTAAACCCCACTGTGATGGAATTTAGACCCCTATAATCAATAGACGGACTTGGACCTCCCTCCTTTTTCTTCACATAAAATAAGCTTGAGGAGATGGGTGACGTGGAGGGCAGAATGTACCCCTGTCCCAGAGATTCAGTGACATATGTCTCCATTGCCACTGTCTCCTCCTGGGACAACGGGTACACGTGACTCCTGGGAAGTGCAGCGTTTACCAGGAGGTTTATCGCGATATCCCCTCGTCGATGAGGTGGTAATTGGGTCACCCTCTTCTTACAGAAGGCAATAGACAAATCGGCATATTCAGAGGGATTGCGCACAGTGGAAACCTGGTCTGGACTCTCCGCCGTCGTCGCACCGATGGAAACTCCTATGCATCTACCTGAACACTCCTCTGACCACCCTCTGAGAGCCTCCTGTCTCCATAAAATCTCAGGATTGTGATTAGCCAGCCAGGAAATCCCCAGCACCACTGGAAACGCAGATGAATCAATAAGGAAGAGACTAATCCGCTCCTTATGATCCCCCTGCATTACCATGTCCAGTGGAACCGTGGCCTCCCCAACCAGCCCTGACCTTAATGGTCGGCTATCTAAGAAGTGCACGGGGAAAGGTTGGTCTAACGACACCAGGGGAATCCCTAGCCTTAATGCGAGCCCACGATCCATAAAGTTCCCAGCTGCGCCTGAATCGACTAGTGCCTTATGCTGTAGAGAGGGAGAAAACTCAGAAAAGGAAATTAGTTGGAACATATGACCAACAGGGAGCTCTGGGTGAGTCTGGTGCTGACTCACCTGGGGTGTACGAGGAGTGCTCTGCCTACCATCCCAACTCCCAGACGAGCTCCTCCAGCACCGATCAGCAGTGTGTCCTCTCCGACCACACCTGGTGCAGGAGCAGCCTCCTTCTCCGGTCCCCCTCGATGCGGCCCCCCCTAACTCCATGGGGATTGGAGCGGGAAGGCCTGGAGGTGGAACCAACAGGGCCTGTTCTGGATGCCCGCGGGCAGCCAGCATGTTGTCTAGGCGCATGGACATGTCGATAAGTTCATCGAGGGAGAGGGTGGCGTCCCGACAAGCTAGCTCCCTGCGGACATCCTCCCGGAGGCTACAGCGATAGTGGTCCATCAGGGCCCTGTCGTTCCACCCCGCCCCAGCGGCCAAGGTCCGGAACTCCAGCGCAAAGTCCTGCACGCTCCTCATTTCCTGTCGCAGCTAAAACAGCCGTTCACCCACCTCTCTGCCCTCCGGTGGGTGGTCGAACATGGCCCGGAACCGGCGGGTGAACTCGGGGTAGTGATCCCTCGCCGAGTCTGGGCCATTCCACACTGCGTTGGCCCACTCCAGGGCTCGACCCGTCAGACAGGAGACGAGGACGCTCACGCTCTCCTCCCCCGAGGGAGTCGGACGAACGGTAGCCGGGTACAGCTCCAGCTGTAGTAAGAACCCCAGGCACCCAGCCGCCGTTCTTCGTACTCCCTGGGGAACGCCAGACGCAGAGCACTGGATCCGGACGCCGGAGGAGGGGTAGGTGGTGCTTAGGGAAGAGGAGCTGGGGGTGAGGTAGGGAGGCCACTCCTCTCCCATCGGTCCATCCTCTCCATCATCTGGTCCATTGCGAACCTGATACGGTGGAGAATGGCCGTATGATGGAGGACTCGCTCCTCCATAGATGGGAGAGGAGGTGCAGCTGCTCCTGCTGACTCCATTTCTTGTGGTGCGGGATTCTGTCACGATCGCCTGGGGTGGTGAGTGCAGAGTCAATTGCAGAGAGAAGAGGAACTGGGGAAAACCATCTTTATTGGGATTCCCAAACGAACGCCCCAAAACAATAGGCGATAAATAGCCAGAAAAATAGTCCGACCCAACACAGGGCAGAAACGGACAGGAACACAAACACGCACACCCTGACTAACAGAAAACAATCCCGCACAAAAATAGGCGGGCCTGACAGGGTTAAATAGACACGAATCAAGAAACCAAAATAAGCGACAGGTGCAACCAATAAGACCAAACTAACAGAAAAGGAAAAAGGGATCGGTGGCGGCTAGTAGACGACGACCACCGAGAGCCGCCCGAACAGGCAGGGGAGCCACCTTCGGTGGGAGTCATGACAAATTAGCCTTTTAAAATTATAAACTTGGATTAGCTAACAAAATATGCCATATGAACACAGGAGTGATGGTTTCTGATAATGGGCCTCTGTATGCCTATGTAGATATTCCATTAAAATTCTGCCATTTCCAGCTACAATAGTCATTTACAACATAAACAATGTCTACACTGTATTTCTGATCAATTTGATGTTATTTTAATGGACAAAAAATGTGCTTTTATTTAAAAAAACAAGGACATTTCTAAGTGACCCCAAACTTTTGAACAGTAGTGTATCTTTTTTAAAGGGAATAGGGTGCCATTTGGGACATAATAACCTCTGTTTGATCAGTTCTCTACAGACTAGTTAAGCTTCAACTATTTTGCCTCTCATCGCCTTTGTGAGGAGTGAGGACAGGTTGGTACACACCATCAATCACCTGGGTACTTAGCTGTGACTGGTGTATGGTTCATCACAGGGACATTTTTTATTATGGGAGAAATTACTTTTTAAATGACAATTCTTCTCCTATTCTTTTCTAGGTCAATGTTACAGGAGCCTATCTGACTACTCTTTAGACCAGGGATGTCAAACTCATTTTGGCCTGGTGGCTGTATTCAGTCTAAAACGAGTCTAAAACGACTGAACTGAAAAGTGGTTATATTTCCATGCAGTCAAAATTTGCACAAAATATTCCTCAATATTCTATCATTTTTTGCAAATCATATGCTCCCTGACAGTCTAGCTTTCATTTTGGTGATTATTAGAGAGCTGGACACAGTCAAGAAACTGTATGAATGTAGGTCCATTATAATTTCTACAGTTTCGATTTGGTTTTAATCATTTGAAAGTATAGTTTGCCTCTCCCCCCAAAAAGGTTACAAAATACAATACATAAAAAATATAGTATACCAAATTTTTGGTTTGTTTAATATATATTTATATTATGTTTGACACCACTGCTTTAGACCTTGGGACAGAAATATTGATTTGGCTGCTGGGAAAACTAAACTTAATGTCTGTTCTCCAGCAAACTGAGGTTCAGTGAATGTCAGGGGTTAGGTCTACATACAGTATCTGAACACATCTGAACACAACCAATACAAGAACATACTACTGGCTCCTTCAAAATCTAGTGATCTAGAATACTTTAAAAGTAGGGCATATCTTATCTGTAGTGTCAGGGTATGCGTGAAGGGCTGTAGGAAGTCAGGTGCAGGAGAGCAGATATTTGGTAGCAAACTGGAGCCTTTTATTTGGCGAACCAAAAGCACATGGCACAAACGAACACGAAATACAAATACGGGTTGAACATAACCCAGCGCAACCGCAACGTGTGCATACATGAAAACAGATAAACAATACCACACAAAGACATGGGGGAAACAGAGGGTTAAATACACAACACACAATGAGGGGAATGAGAACCAGGTGTGTGGGAAAACGAGACAAAACAAATGGAAAATGAAAAATGAAGACCGTCGACGTCGACCGCCGAACACCGCCCGGACAAGGAGAGGTATCGACTTCGGAAGAAGTTGTGACAGAAGACTAGTCTGCAGTTACACTTTATTAAACCATCTTCCTTTATAAGCAGTGTTCATATACATGTATTAGCCTAATAAATTCATATTCATTGGGGCATACACTACATACTTATAAATAGTTTATCAAATGGTTTATTAATGAACATTACTATAAGGTGTTCAGCTACCCCTGATATGTTCAGGCAAAAGAACAGTCAGAGTTTTGTGGGAAGACAAAAACAGGATTATAATCCCAAATGGCACCGTATTCCCTACATAGTGCACTACTTCTGAACAGAGCTCTATGGGTCCTGGTCAAAAGTAGTGCACTAAATAGGGAATAGGGTGCCATTTGGGACGCAGGGATAATTTCTGTTTAAAGTGAATATACAGACTCCTGAATTAATGCTATTAGCATGTGACTCGCTTCCCGGCAGTGTCTAGCAGTTACAAAGGGTTGGGGAGATTCAGGAGTTCAGGAGTTTGGGGGAGCTTTTCAAACAGTCTCAGCATTGAGTTGTCTTAAATATTTATGCTCCCTAACTCTCCTATTAGTGTTGTGGGTTTAAATAGTAGCTGCCTGGTACAGTGGCAGTTGGATGGGGTAGGCATACAGGGCACAGATACACATGATAATGGACATATAAAACACGATAATGATGACAATGAGGATGATGGCGATGATGACGATGTGTAACAGCTTGAGGTGAATTAGACAAGTTAAATCAAATTTAGGCCTGGTTCCAATATCCACGCTAGAAGGAATAGCACTGAGAATGTGTTGGGCATGCATCCTAAGTGGTATGCTAGCATGGACATGGGAACACAGCCATAGTCTTGTTCACCAGCCATGTGTCTCACAGCCTGCCTGGCACCCCAGATTGGGTTGTATATACCTCCAGATAGCTACAGATGTAGGATCTTAATTTGAACACCCTGTTACAGGAGAACTGCTGAAATTTGTAATTTCCTCTTTGAAATTTCTGACTTGATTTTCCCTTACAAAAAAATGTATCAAGGCCTACAAAAATGTTCATAATTTCCTGTTGCTGCAAAATTATTTTCCTGCTGTAGCAAACTAAATTAAGATTCTACATCTGTATTCATCATACACTTTAAATTAATATACATTTCCTCTCAATGTACAGTATGTATCCCAGTCATCAGCTTTACAGCATAGCAACAATTTCCCTGACAATATAGCGGCGTAACACTTGGGCTTTCTGGGGTATTTAAAGCTGTGATTAGATTGTAACACATGATTTATGTGCCGTAAGCCATCCTTGTTTGGAGATGAATCTCCGAAACGGCCCTATATATCTCTGAGGAGGAGCTAAGCTCAGAGGGACACACACACACACACACACTGAGGGCTGTAATTGGCTGAGAGGCCTCTTCCTCTGGCAGAGAAGACAGTCTCTCTGTGCATGGCGAGATTAAAACCATAGCTGTGATTTATAGCATGGCTGGCCCCAAAGGCAACACACACACAGCAACCATCCCACCGCCCCCCGTCAGCCATCAAACCCCCATGTTAATTATTCCACTATCTCCTCCCAGGCAATACAAGTGACCTGTAATTTGTTCAGCTGCGCCCATCACAAATTGTTGCCAGAGTGAATTACATCGCGACAATGTGTTATGAGTAGTGGCACCCGCCTCTGTCTAATTCTCCCAATGTCATTTCAATTAGAGCTCCACTGACTATCAACTGTTCGCTTCGGCTACTGTCGAGATTAGAAAGCCTGGCTAGACTACACTCAGTGTTTTAGTGGAATGAATGTAATGATTGTCTTTGCAACTTTGCAAAATTAACTTCACTAGGTCACATACTGTATTTCTATTGTACTGTAACTAAGACGCTGGTAAATTTCTTCATAAACCGGGAGGTCTGTATTTCCATAATTCTTACGGCTTTGGAGAACGTCTCAGTAACAACCAAGAGTGAGCTCTGTATTTGAATTCACGCTAGCAAAGCAGCTGTGACGGAATATAGACGATCCACCCTCTGATCAACAAATTAGGTAATAGTCCTTGGTGGCCGATTCCCCCTGCTCCTCATAACAGTCACAATGGTCTGTCTGTCTGTGTGTCTGTGTGTCTGTGTGTCTGTCTGTCTGTCTGTCTGTCTGTCTGTCTGTCTGTCTGTCTGTCTGTGTGTAGTGTGACTCTCCCCTGTCACCTTGAAGGAGAACACTGGGAGAAGTTGTTATATGTAATGAGTCATGCAGCCACTACCACCTTAGACAAAATGGACCTGTCCCGAGTCACAACTCATATAGCCACTACTACCACATTAGACAAAATGGACCTGTCCCGAGTCACAACTCATATAGCCACTACTACCACATTAGACAAAATGGACCTGTCCCGAGTCACAACTCATATAGCCACTACTACCACCTTAGACAACATGGACCTGTCCTGAGAAACAACTCATATAGCCACTACTACCACCTTAGACAACATGGACCTGTCCTGAGAAACAACTCATAAAGCCACTACCACCTTAGACAACATGGACCTGTCCTGAGTCACAACTCATATAGCCACTACTACCACCTTAGACAACATGGACCTGTCCTGAGAAACAACTCATATAGCCACTACTACCACCTTAGACAACATGGACCTGTCCTGAGAAAGAACTCATAAAGCCATTACCACCTTAGACAAAATGGATTTGTCCTGAGACCTAAATCATATAGCCACTACTTCCACCTAAGACAACATGAACCTGTCCTCAGTCACAACTAATTTAGCCACTATAACCACCTTAGACAACATGGACCTGTCCTGAGACACAAGTCATATAGACATAAAGTCAAGACCCAAGTGTCAAATCTTGAAAATTTGAATTTTCTTTCCAAAATGTATCACCATCTAAAAAAGTGCTCTCTGGACAGTTTTTCGAAATTCTTTAGATTTTTTTGTTGTCAATTATACATGTATAAGAACTGTATGAATATACTTTTGTCATATTTTATTGAGTTGTCAATAATGCACATGTTTTTGTCAATTTGCAATATGCTATCATAGGAAGTCAAAAGTCGAATTCAAAAGTCAGCAAACCATTGCCAAATGCAATAAGAAATGTCTAAATGCAATATATAAGTATTGAAGGTGACAAATCAAGAAGTTATGTCCATTTACCATATATGATCATAGGAAGTCGGGTTCCGAACCCAAAAGTCAGTGAACCATGTCCAAATGGCACTTATACTGCACAAATTATATATATCACTATGTTAAGCCCTGAATCAACCTAGAAGGTTTATTTGTAGTGTATGATGAGAGAGAAGTGGGACTCTTGACATTTTTTTAACGACTTTCTGAAAAACGTCCAAAATGACCAGGGTGGGCACAGGTGGGGGTGCTCCCTAGCCAGCCGTGGACCCCTTGCACCCTCCTGACGGCATTCAAAACCATTTAAAAAATTTGCTCCTGGTATCCCGTTCCAATCACCAGGCACACGGCTGTCCATTTGCGATATGTTTCAATGGGAATTTACCCTCACAAATTTGACATGCTCCAAAATACTGCAGAAATGCGAAATTGACTGGCCCGATGAACTCAGGATGGCCGGGCAGTGATAGTGGTTCCTCTCCATCGCTCATTGTGTTGATTTCATCATGTCCATTTGGTGATGGTTTATCACTGTTTAATCTGATTGCAAATGTACTTTCCATTTGCAATATGTTTCAATGGGCATTTACCATCACGAATTTGACATGTTCAAAAATACTGCAGAAATGCAAAATTGACTGGCCCGCTGAACTCGGGATGGCCAGGCAGTGATAGTGGTTCCTCTCCATCGCTCGTTGTGTTGATTTCGTCATGTCCATTTGGTGATGGTTTTCACTGTTTAACCTCTGGGCTAGGTGGGATGGTAGTGTCCCACCTGGCCAACATCCGGTGAAATAGCAGAGCGCAAATATTCTAAATACACCAATCATAATATTAAACATTCTTGTAAATACATGTATCTTACACCATTTAAAAGCTTGACTTCTTGTTAATCCAACCGCTGTGTCAGATTTCAAAAAAGATTTATGGAGAAAGCATAACATGCGATAAACTGAGGACTACACCCCCCACACACACACAAGTATTACTAGCATTTTCCAACCAAGCATGAGCATCACGAAAGTCAGAAATAGCAATAAAATAATAAATTACCTTTGAAGATCTTCTTTTGGCAATACAAAATGTCCAATCTTCACAATAAATGGTTGTTTTGTTCGATAAAATCCATTTTTATAGCATAACACAAAACATTTTGTAAATGGCTTGTGTCATGAATTCCATTTCCTTCAACTTTCGACTAACCATTCTATGTTTTACTCACACTAAACTTAAGTTTATCTAGTCATGGTTGGTTTCATTGCAATCCTCTGTTCGTTAGTAACACAACCATACTTGATGGTTCTTTTTGAGGGATGTATTGACCCGAAAGGAACTGATTTGAACACACCAAACAATGACCTCATTGCGCACCAATGATATGACCAGTGCTTTGTTGATTGACTGTATTTCGGCCCAATGACCACTGATCGTCTTGAAATCTAGCTTGATAGGTAGCCAATGAGCTGAGGTAAACGGCAATATCTAATGGTTATACCCGGAAAGACCAGCTCTTATATGATAGTTGAGCGTAACACAGCCATTCGCCATTGAAATTTCTACCTGAAGGAGCCACATTGTTTGCACTTAGCAGTATTGAGTCGAGATCATTTTCTGTTATTTTATCGAAATAATTATGGCGAGTAAATCTGGAAAATCAAAGGCAAAGACCAGGTGTACAGATATATACACGATATTATTGACGAAATTGATTGAGAAAGTGACACAGAGCTACTTGAAGATGAGTCAGATTGTGAGACAAGTTTGAACTCCCAATTTGAGTTGTTTTTGCACGGAGAGTATGCAATTTTGTACTGGTAAGTAACTCTCATGCCGTTGTTTGAAATTAATAATATCAAATTTTATTCATTTGAGTTGTTTTGGAGATATTTTTATTTTATTTTACATATATAAATATATAATCAGTAATGAAATGTGTGAAGTATACATGGCTCTACATTGTGGGTAATGGGTATGTATGTCTGTGTGTCTGTGTCTATTAAATCTTTTTAACATGTATTTTATCTAAACATGGAATGGAACAGCACCTCACCATAGTGATTGAGGTTCCCTACTCTATATATAATCTGTGTCTGTCTGTGTCTATTAGATATTTTTTACATGTATTTTCTCTAAACATTGAATGGAACAGCACCTCACCATAGTGATTGGGTTCCCGTAATCTATATATAATCTGTGTCTTTATTTCAGAGCCCCCACTGCCAAGGTGCCCACCCCCCACAGGAGCTGATTCATCTAGCTGGACCCCTGCTGTCTCCACACCTACCCCCGCCCTCTTGAGCACCGAGCCTGCCCAACCTTACCCGGTTGAATGGTCCCTGCCAGTGCGGCGGGGTGGAATAGACCGCACTGGGCTATGCAGGCGAACCGGGGACACCGTGCGCAAGGCTGGTGCCATGTAAGGCGGCCCAAGGAGACGCACTGGAGACCAGATGTGTAGAGCCGGCTTCATGGCACTTGGCTCGATGCCCACTCTAGCCCGGCCGATACGCGGAGCTGGAATGTACCGCACCGGGCTATGCACCCGCACTGGGGACACCGTGCGCTCCACCGCATAACACGGTGCCTGCCCGGTCTCTCTCACCCTCCGGTAAGCACAGGAAGTTGGCTCAGGTCTCCTACCTGGCTTCGCCACACCTCCTGTGTGCCCCCCTCCAAGAAATTTTTGGGGGTGCCTCTCGGGCTTCCTAGCCAGCCGTGTTCCCTCATATCGCCGGTTCCTCTCTCCGGCTGCCTCTGCTCTCCTAGCTGCCTCCACCTGTTCCCATGGAAGGCGATCTTTTCCTGCCAGGTTCTCCTCCCATGTGTAGCAACCCTTGCCATCCAATACATCGTCCCATGTTCATTCCTCTTTGCGCCGCTGTTGCTGTTGCCTGTTACCACGCCGCTTGGTCCTGTTGTGGTGGGTGATTCTGTAAGGGATTTCTTCCATTGAAGGAGAGGCGGACCAAAGCGCAGCGTGGTTATTTTGATTCATGTTTAATAAAGCACTTCACATGAACAAACTAACAAAAACAAGAAACGTGAAAACCCAAAACAGTCCTATCTGGTGCAAACACAGAGACAGGAACAATCACCCACAAACACACAGTGAAACCCAGGCTACCTAAGTATGATTCTCAATCAGAGACAACTAATGACACCTGCCTCTGATTGAGAACCATACTAGGCCGAAACATAGAAATACCCAAATCATAGAAAAACAAACATAGACTGCCCACCCCAACTCACACCCTGACCATACTAAATAATGACAAAACAAAGGAAATAAAGGTCAGAACGTGACACCGGCCTGGCTGGGGACTCTGAGATTGGGGAAAGAACGGGAAGTACTTCACACGGTCACCCTATCTTGAGGGAGAACGGGGCGTGATTTTCACGGTCTCTGTAATCTATGTCGGCTGGATAGCAGGACAGTGTGTGCGTAGGATACCTTAATGTTGATGGTGTGAAAGTATGTGCGTGTGTGCATAGGATACCTAATGTTTGTGTGTGAAAGTATGTGCATAAGAAGCCAGTATAAAATGAATGGTTTTGTACAACAGACCAGCGCTCTCGTGAATAAACCTGTTTGACTATTTTAGCTGGGCCTCCATCTGTTTCATTCGACCAGTATCTTACAAATTCTAGTTTGCAGACTGAGTAATGATAATTCAATTGGGTTATGAACCTTGAGAACATAATTCTCTTAACAATTTGGTCCTTCGAGCCGGATTCCAATATCTGTCTCTGCCGTCCGAAGGTAACACGCCGAAAACCATGCACGGGCGGGTCATTGACCCGTAAATTAAAGACCTGTCCCCTGACATTGTGGTTCTATAACAGGCCGGTATATATCTAAGGTCGGCAGAGATGGTGACAGAATCTAACCAAAATTGCTTTTCCCAGTCTACGAGACAAGGTCAGTAAATCTTTATTCACGAATTCTAGGTAATTGACGCTCGGGCTACAATCAGAAATATATTTGATTGTTTAGTTGTTGATTTTAAAATTGTCATAGGGCATTCTGACCCGGTGACCTATCTTTAGAATGTAGAGAAAAGTTTTAAAGGCAACAAAGTATTCTATGCAAAACGAAGGTAGGAATTGGGTGTAGAGCCACCTAGGCAGCAGTAGAAGGGGGTCCGAAAAGAAAAAGGAAGTAAGAACAGAAGGAAGATGTAAGTAGCCAGCAACTAGGAACAATAACTCCCACGGCTCCTCTGGAGGTCTCTCATAAGCCTAAATTGCACCCAACCCTGATAGACCAGGCGTGGAGAGAGAATCCCGGTGATGAAACAGTGGTGGTGGGAAGACGGCAGCCAAGACTTCCCGTCCCACCCCCATATGGGGAACCTCCTGGAGCCGAGGGAGAGATAGAGGAGGAAAGGACAGGATTTAGCAAACTGATTGAGAAAGTGGATAGAGGTAGAGAAAGGGAGAAAGTTGAGAAAAGTTACAAGATAAGGGGACATACAGAGAAAACGAGAGAGAGAGAGTAAGGAGAATCCTCGCTGGGGAAACGCTTGGACCTTTAAATTAGGGCTATTTTCTGGGAATTGTCTCGGTAGTTTGTGCTGGAGTTTACGACTACAGAAAATTATAATAATATGGTTACTTGCGTCTTAATCATTTTGATAGTGTTGGTGGTCTAGGGGTAGGACTCTTGCCTACTACGTGGGGGCCTCGGGTTCGCATCTCAGCCTATGGACTAAAAGTAATTCTGATTGTAATTCAACTATTGATATGTTTTTCCGGGAGAGATACGGTTGTTAGTGTTTGTTTAAGATATAAACTGAATGTTTTAATAGCTTGTTTAGGTTACATTGAAATATTAATTCATTCTAAATGATAGCGAGGCGATTTCGATGTAATACGGTGTCTGTTGCCTAAATGATCTGCTGGAATAACGTATTGAGAATGGAGTCATATTTAAATTACTGAATCATAGAAGAGACAGTTACCCAAATCTAATGAATTCTAAATAATAGCGGAGAGATAATAGCGATAGAGTGGTGTCCACCGAAATGTTTTGATTCTTATGGATTGACTGATGTAGGTTATACATTTTTGCAATTTACATGTTACTTTTAAGTATTGGACATGTCATAAGGGTGAAACCGAAAGAGAAGGGACAGTTGTAAAGTTTGGTTTTAATCGTACGATAGCGGTAATGCAGAAGGTGGCTGGAGGAGAGGTTATATTTTTGTCCACTGGTAAGAAGGGGAGAGTTAGTCGCGCTCACTGGGCTATATTTGACTGTAAGCGATTCAGGTCTGAATAGTTGAATCGTAAAAGTTTTGTGATAGTTTCAGGTTATTGATTCTTGGTTTAACTGTTTATAGTATAGTAAGAATATTATAATATAGTAAGAAACACGACTGTAAAAGTTGACCTCTATCATGGTTTTCCGTTGTGGTCTGATCAGCCTCATGGCAGGGCCATTTGGATAATGAATTCAAGGTCATTTGTGATACTGATTTTAAGGTTATTGATAATTATGAACGAGTTTATAGTTGACATATTTGTAATTTTAACCAATGAGAAGAAAGAAATGGCATAGCCTTGGATTAATGGTAGGTTTATGTTAAGTATTTAGAACCTAATCCAAGCCAACAGTACAGGGATATATGACATCTGTGGTGATTCAGGATTATTGAGAGCATTGACCTTAATCATAACCTTAATCAATTTATGTAATAACCTTACAGATTGCCACCATAGACAGGTGATTTTTCTAAAAATCCATGAGTTCAGACAGGGAGACAGTGAGACATTTAATGCAATATTTGAAAACAACCTCTATTTGATACTGACAGACAGTTAGTAGAAAAGGCAGATGGAGAAGGGCTCCCCCGCCCTATGCGGAGGACTAAGGTGACCTTGATGGTCTGGGAGTGAGGAGCAGGAGACCTGGAGCATTACGAAGGTTAGAATATCATTATAAGCCAGGATTGAGAGGAGATAGCAGACACTGAACCATTGCCTAGAAATTATTATTATTATTTTGGCACAACAGGCCGAAATAGTAGCATTGACTAGTGCCTGCGAAATAAGAAAGGAGAGAAAGGTTACTATTTACGCAGACGAGCACATAGGCGTTTAAAACCATACAAAGCAGCACAGATAAATCTTAACGAGGATAAGACACTTGACAGAGACTTGTTACAGGATAGCCATGAATGCAGGTACCAGGGAGAATTGGACATGTGGAAAATGAAAGGGACGATCCTACAAGATAATGTCAGATATAAGGATAATTTACTAATCTTACCTAAGTCATTGTTTAGATATGCGGCAATATTGATACATGGGAAGAACCATGTATCAAGGGGAGGTAGGTTAGGACACACTTTGTGTCCAATTGGATAATAAACTATTTTTTAAACATTTTTATATAATTGATAAATATACGAAATGGATAGAGGCGTTTCCTACATCCTCAGCAGATGCAGAGACAGTGGCTAGGGCATTATGTCGGGAGATGATCCCACGATTTGGACTGCCTGAGACTATTTATAGTGACAACATTTCCAATCAGGTGATAAATATAGGTCAAAGATTAAACATTGTTTGAATGCATTAATTCCACGATTAAGAGTAGACTAAGGAAAACACATTTAAGTACAGGAATTAATTGGGTAAAATGTTTGCCCATAGTGTTAACCTGTCTAGGACTGGGGTTCCGCTAGCGGAAATGAATCACTAACCTTTGATGATCTTCATCAGATGACACTCATAGGACTTCATGTTACACAATACATGTATGTTTTTTTGCTAAAGTTCATATTTATATAAAAAAATCTGAGTTTACATTGGTGCGTTACGTTCAGTAGTTCTAAAATGTGGTGATTGTGCAGAGAGCCACATCAAATTACAGAAATACTCATAATAAACATTGATAAAGATACAACTATTATACATGGAACTTTAGATAAACTTCTCCTTAAGCTCTAGAACATGTATTTAAAGTTTCAGAGCTCTAGGTCTGATGGTTCTTTGATAGTTCGAATGCAGGTAACTATTGCAGGCCTTGTGTGTCTGTAAGCCCCATACTGTGTCACTCCATCCTTGCTGTGTGTGTGTGAGTTTTTCTTGGAAATCTGTTGGGACAAATGAATGATTTACAGTTCATGAGGGTTGCCTAATCACATATAGGACGTTTTGGAAAGATCTGACCTTTTTAACCCGTTCGAAACAACCCCTATGCCCCCGATTTAAGGAACTTCCGGTTGGCACAGGAAGCTGAACGTAAACACATATCCTCACTGCGGTAGGCTTTTACAGAATCCTGCGTTTTAAGTCTTTACGTTTAGAACTGACTTATTTACAGAGGGTTGAATGAGTGTGTGTTATTTCAGAAAATCACAGAAATCACGTAGAGCTCCGAAATCCGCCTTAACACATCGCAACTGGATCTGTAACTTTTTTGGAAAATAAAACTAATTTCTTTGACCATCATCAATTGTATATTGTACAATTTCTCGTAAATTACAATAGATAAATGGCTGGTTCTTTTTTTCCTGAAACCGGAGGTTCATGTATTTTGACGTGAAGCGGTCAAATTAGCGCTCTATTTTTGTTTTTGACCTTTATTCACAGAAAAATGGCCTTAACTCAAAAAGCCTTGAAGCCTCGACGCCATCTTGTTTCTGGGCAAACAGCCCATTATTCTAAACCTATGCTCACCAAGCGTAATCTTTAAAGTCTTTTCCGTTTAGGAGAAATGGCCATGTCATGATTGGTGTTGTTTTGTACATTTGCAATAAGTAGCCATTTGCCATCTGGTGGAATTTACCAGGACAGCTGAAAAATTACCAACATTTTAAAATGTTATAAAACGGAAACTGAATGTCCGAGAGACTTCATTTGATGACTTGCTGGAAGATCTGGCCCTGGTGCATGGCTCGACACTGTCGGCAAATTTTTAAAACATTTGCAGACGTCTAGTAAGGGTCTGTACATTTGCAACATGGAGATCCTCATCGATCATATCATCGATCATACAGCAAATGCCGAAAAGGGCCCTTCATGTATGGAAGTCTTCACATAGGAATTCTTCACATAGGCCTTTAATCAGTGATTCTATTTTTATTTTAGACATCCTTTGTGTTTTAAGTTTGATTTGATAAAGCTATGGGGAAAGAGCTCGTTCTGTACGTACTTAATGAACTCTCCCTCCCGGGCTATGACCCTCTTGATGATCTTCTGCTGGGGATTCTTGGGATACCTGGAACACACACAATAAATTATATCAATAAATATATTTGATAAAGATCATAATAAAAATAAAACCATGGTCACCAAATACACAGAGAAGAAAAATAAATAGAAGTTTTATGTCTTTTACGTTTGTACTGTAAAGCGACTCTATTTACTCTAGTCTACTCTTCAATAAAAACAACATTAAAAATACCCTATTCACAACAGCAGACGGAACTAGAATCAGTATACCTCCCCAGCAGTAGACAGAAACGTACTATACTGCAGTGAATATTGTGTAGGGTTCAGGTACCAGGATCTCACTCCTCCCCTCATATGTCTGTCTTCCCTCTCTTTCCTCTCCATCTCTCAGCAAGTGAACCTCACAACACAGCGGAATACAAACAAACAGTAGCAGCACTATGCTCATCCACAGCCCATGGTAGAGAAAGATCATTCACGTTGTTTCTAATTAACCCTTCAAGTCCTACTCCAGTCTCCTCTTCAGCTCATTTAACACCTGCATATCTCAATAGGTGATCCAGGTATCCTCATGACACAGCACAAGCTCCTCTATTGTTCCTCAAGTAAGGGGGAGGTTGATGACATCAGAGGGCACCATCAGACCAACTCCTTGAATGTCCTACTCCTTGAAGTTTGCAGTTGTGTAAAAAAACAACATTTGTTTTACCCTTTAGTGTGTGTACTGTACTGTATTTATACTCAGAATATCACTTTTCAATAGGAAAAGTGTATTTTTTAATCGCTGGAGGACATCTTTAATAATCCAAAATACCGCAATGCTCAGTTAATGAATTCTATGACCATTAACAACACTGCAATGACCTCCTTTGCCAAGCAACAAACTACTTCTGCGTAGCCAAGATTAACTTTGATATCGACAATGACTGTCCTTTTTGAGGAAATACAAAGCAATGACATCCACATTCCGGATACAAAATAAGTTTAATAATTGGGTAATATAGAAAAGATATGTAATTGTTTTCTCTCGCTTGAGTGTGCTGTTCAAGGCCATGATCAATAGCATTGCAATTATCAAAACTTATGGGCTTCTATTCCAGCCACAGATACAGTGGGGGAAAAAAGTATTTAGTCAGCCACCAATTGTGCAAGTTCTCCCTCTTAAAAAGATGAGAGAGGCCTGTAATTTTCATCATAGGTACACTTCAACTATGACAGACAAAATGAGAAAAAAAATCCAGAAAATCACATTGTAGGATTTTTAATGAATTTATTTGCAAATCATGGTGGAAAATGAGTATTTGGTCACCTACAAACAAGCAAGATTTCTGGCTCTCACAGACCTGTAACTTCTTCTTTAAGAGGCTCCTCTGTCCTCCACTCGTTACCTGTATTAATGGCACCTGTTTGAACTTGTTATCAGTATAAAAGACACCTGTCCACAACCTCAAACAGTCACACACCAAACTCCACTAAGGCCAAGACCAAAGAGCTGTCAAAGGATACCAGAAACAAAATTGTAGACCTGCACCAGGCTGGGAAGACTGAATCTGCAATAGGTAAGCAGCTTGGTTTGAAGAAATCAACTGTGGGACCAATTATTAGGAAATGGAAGACATACAAGACCACTGATAATCTCCCTCGATCTGGGGCACCACGCAAGATCTCACCCCGTGGGGTCAAAATGATCACAAGAACGGTGAGCAAAAATCCCAGAACCACACGGGGGGACCTAGTGAATGACCTGCAGAGAGCTGGGACCAAAGTAACAAAGCCTACCATCAGTAACACACTACGCCACCAGGGACTCAAATCCTGCAGTGCCAGACGTGTCCCCCTGCTTAAGCCAGTACATGTCCAGGCCCATCTGAAATTTGCTAGAGAGCATTTGGATGACCCAGAAGAAAATTGGGAGAATGTCATATGGTCAGATGAAACCAAATTATAACTTTTTGGTAAAAACTCAACTCGTCGTGTTTGGAGGACAAAGAATGCTGAGTTGCAGCCAAAGAACACCATACCTACTGTGAAGCATGGGGGTGGAAACATCATGCTTTGGGGCTGTTTTTCTGCAAAAGGACCAGGACGACTGATCCGTGTAAAGGAAGGAATGAATGGGGCCATGTATCGTGAGATTTTGAGTGAAAACCTCCTTCCATCAGCAAGGGCATTGAAGATGAAACGTGGCTGGGTCTTTCAGCATAACAATGATCCCAAACACACCGCCCGGGCAATGAAGGAGCGGCTTCGTAAGAAGCATTTCAAGGTCCTGGAGTGGCCTAGCCAGGCTCCAGATCTCAACCCCACAGAAAATCTTTGGAGGGAGTTGGAAGTCCGTGTTGCCCAGCAACAGCCCCAAAACATCACTGCTCTAGAGGAGATCTGCATGGAGGAATGGGCCAAAATACCAGCAACAGTGTGTGAAAACCTTGTGAAGACTTACAGAAAACGTTTGACCTCTGTCATTGCCAACAAAGGGTATATAGCAAAGTATTAAGATAAACTTTTGTTATTGACCAAATACTTATTTTCCACCATAATTTGCAAATAAATTCATTAAAAATCCTACAATGTGATTTTCTGGATTTTTTTCTTCTCATTTTGTCTGTCATAGTTGAAGTGTACCTATGATGAACATTACAGGCCTCTCTCATCTTTTTAAGTGGGAGAACTTGCACAATTGGTGGCTGACTAAATTATTTTTTGCCCCACTGTATATGACTGTGAGGGTACCAGGGAGCCAGAGGTACACAGGTGTTCAGTTCAGAGTGTCTGGCCAAATGAGGGACACAAAGGCATTGAATAATGACCTGCAGAAACCACACTTTGTTAAACGCTGCCTTCAAATCCCCCGGAGATTCAAACCCGAAATGCCAGTCTTAATAAGAAGCCACATCCATTCGCCATCCCTCCCTCCCATGTTTTCTCACTCAGTCTCCTTCTATCACTCTCTCTTTAACAAACACACAGACACATACACACTCTCTCTGTCACTCCATTCCTCCTACTCTATCCCACACATACACACACATTTGGTCTCTTCCTCCCTCCTTCTCCCTCAGGGATACAGGGGATCATGACTGATTGACAGCCTGCTCAGCCAATCAGAATTACTAGCAGCTCCAAGAACAGAGCCTGCGATCTGAAGAGGGATTGGACTGTGTGTGTATGTGTTATTAATGACGGTGGAGCTGGCAGCACCGGAGCAGAGTGATGGTTGATCAGCTGAGTGATCTGCTCTCTAACTGCGCTGGAGAAAAGGAGGGATAGACAGAGAACAGCCCCCACCCTATCGCTCTGCACCCAGCGTCTTTAGCAAGCAAAGACACACAACCAACAGAGCCTGTCTCTCTCTCACACACACACTCTCACACACACTCTCTCACTCTCACACTCTCTCACTCACTCTCTCTCCTCTCTCTCTCTCTCTCAGCTCTCTCTCTCTCTCTCTCTCTCTCTCTCACACAGTGGAACTATCAGAGCTGGAGCTCTCTCTCTCTCCCTCTCTCTCTCTTTCTCTCTCTCTCTCTCTCTCTGCCTCTCTCTCTGCCTCTCTCTCTGCCTCTCCCATACACACAGTGGAATGGTTTTAGAGCTGGAGCTACCCATCTCTCCCTCCCTCTCCTGTTTCGCGCTCTCTCTCTCTCTGCCTCTCTAGCGACGAAAGGAGAAGAAGACGCATGTTCTTGGAAATACACATGAAAAACCTGCTGTGATCTGAGTCTCACACTGTCATGCTGGACTACTGCTCTAAAGCATGTGGGTTCCAGGCATGAGGGTGTGTGTGAAGGGACTCACTTCCACTGGTAAGTTTATATCTATCTCTCTCTCCTGTGTGTGTATGAGGCAAGTGTATTTGTTTGGTGTGGTAGAGGGTTGGTTTTCAGTGTGACAATGCGGTAGTCCTTGAGTTGAACCTGTGTCTGTGTGGAGGGAGTTAGCAGCCAAGAAGGCAGAAGGCACAGCCTGCAGTTATGTGGGAGGCTTGGCCGGGGATGGGGGTGGGGGGGTGGAATTGAGGAAATGAAAAACTGAGGAGTCCAACACAGGCGTTTTGTCATTGCTGCTTAAGGAAATGTTTGGATGAATATGTAGGCTGCAGAGGTTTCAGAGAAGGAACTGCCTGTTATTGGCATCAGGGTGTATTTTGAAAGCGGTTTGAGAGATTTGTGGTTTTCAGGCTGGAGTGGAATGAAGGCGGTGTTATCTCGGCAGCATCGCTCTACAGGTACATCTGAGAAAAATATCAAAACTGAAGTATACTCCTCTCTGTGTGTCTGTCAGGGATAGAACAGAAGACAAGTCAGGGAATCTGCCATCAGTAGAAAAGACCAGAACTCAACGAGGTAAACCAGTAATAAGCCCGGGGTAAAGAGACCCCTTTCCGTTTTCACTGATGGATCATAACACATAAGTACTGTATGCGTTTACAGTTGGACACTATTTGACTGTGTGTGCCAAGAGGACGAACCTCAAAGAGGATTTATTTAGGAGTTGTCCGTATCTTTAAGGAATCCAGGTGAGACAGAGCTGGAGTGCTGGGCTGTGGAGAACTCTCCTCGAACCAGGGGAAAAATACATCCCCACCACTGCCTGCTTAATTTACCAGAACAGCACCCCCCCCCCACCCACCCATCTCTCCATCTCTCTCCCACTCTCTTTCACCTCACCTCATCTCCCTCATTCTTTCTCGCCATCTCCCATCACCCGGCTGCATTTAGGGCTTGTTCATAATTAAACAACGTCACACTGAGGCATTTTTAGTGAGCAGCAGACCTCATTCAGCACGGTCACAATGTTAGCTACTAAATCGGGGTCAGAAAGATGACTGCATCATTCTGTTTTCAAGAACTAGCCTAATTATGCATACAATTGTCTATTTCTATGCAAAAAATGCACCAATATCATGGTGAATACCCTGGCTACGAACATATTTAAAGAGGCAGTCGTCATATAGTCCTCTTCTATGGTCGTCCTGCTTTCCCAAGGTTTTCTATGCAGACTGGTGGGGACTGGAGTGATGAATCCACAAGAGAAAGCAGTACTGGTGCTTCAGACAAAAAGTGAAAGTGTACACGTTGAATCTGTGATGTCACTCTGCAGACATCACTAAAGCAAAGCACACTGACTGGTTGAACAGAAACAAAGTTTGAGAGGAATAGATCGCTACAAGATTCTGTACCTCACACTCAACACCATTCCATGCATTAACAATGGCTGTAATGTGTGCATCTCTCAAAAGACTATAAAAAAAAAATCAGCAGGCTAATTAATATCAGTAATGTGAAATAGCATTACTATCAAACATTCATTATTTATGATAAGTAGACGGTTTCTGTTTGTCACTAAAATCTTGACTTAAGATTCACAAGCCAACCTCAAACTCCTGTGTATAACATACCTTAGACAGATTTAGCTCAATTTTGTATTTTTTCAGGTGAAAACTTCCTTCCAATACTATCCTCGCTCAATAAAGAGTCAAATGAAAACCACGCCACACAACCTACCTACCCTGCAAAATCCCCACTACGAGAATATCGGTGTACCGTAGCACATGGATTCATAGGATAAACAAAGATTGATTTGATGCACTGGGAAAATGCATTCCCAGCAGATACAGTATGACTCAGATTCTGAAACACTGTTTTTTTTCCTAAGTAAATCCCATGCATTTTACAGTCAGAGCAGCAGAACTAGTCCTACCTGAGCCTGTGGAAAAGGGCATGTTGACAGCTAACACCCCATGCTTTACCAGTTAATGTATTACGATTGGTATTTATGCAATGAGCTGTGATAGTGATAGATTAATCCATAGTGAAAAATGTGTGTGGTGAGTTCACTGTACCCTGCAAAACTCATTTTATATGGTGCATACATGCAAATAACATTGTAAATCAACAGGCAGGTCATGTTTACATGAATACCATACCTGTGTGTGTGTGTGTGTGTGTGTGTGTGTGTGTGTGTGTGTGTGTGTGTGTGTGTGTGTGTGTGTGTGTGTGTGTGTGTGTGAGACAGTAGACCATATGAGAGAGGGTAGATAGGAGGAGGAGGGGATTGGTAGGAAGCCTGGGGGAGTTGACAGCTTAACATCGATCCCTAATTAATTGTTAAATTGCTGTTTATTTGCAGGCGGCGTTGAACAGATGCAAGGGGGATGTCATTATGCATGGGTACCACACAGTGGGTTGGCCTAATGAATGTAGCCATACAGCTAATGCTAATGACAGGCACGTTGCTAGCATAGCTAATGCAGGCTTTCATGGTGGGCTGCTCAGGCAGCAATGACAACATGTAGCAGACTGTCATATTGTAGCAGGTAGTGCTAAAGTGTGATATTGATGCAGGTAGCAATATAGGGTGATATTGTAGCCGGTAGCGCTATAGGGAACACGAGGGAGCAGGTCACGTTGAAAGGACAGATTTAGCTTGGATAGATTTAATGGTAAATCAATAAAAAAGAGGTGGGGGGCGGCAGTAGAAGAGAGGGGCACTTACATCACTCCATTTTCCTCACCCCACCTCCCCTCCTCTGATCCCTTCACCTCCCCTCCTCCGATCCCTTGACTTCCCCTCCTCCGATCCTTTCACCTCCCTCCTCCGATCCCTTCACTTCCCCTCCTCCGATCCCTTCCCTTCACCTCCCCTCCTCCGATCCCTTCACCTCCCCTCCTCCGATCCCCACTCCCCTCCTCCGATCCCTTCACCTCCCCTCCTCCGATCCCTTCACCTCCCCTCCTCCCATCCCTTCACTTCCCTCTCCTCCCACCCCTTCCCCCTCCCACCCACCACCTCCCCCCCCACCCACCTCTCCCCCTCATCTCTCCTCCCTACCCCCTTACCTCGCTCCCACCCCACCTCTCCCCCTCATCTCATCTCACCTCACACCCCTCACTTCATCTCCTACCCCATCACCTCACCTCACCCCCCCCACTCCCTCACCTCACCTCCCACCCCCCACCACCCTCCCCTCCAAACTACAAGACTGTTACTAAACATTAGAAAAGTCAACAACTCTACTGATGCATCACAAAGTGATGGCACATTTAATGCTTTTCGAGAGAAAGTGGAGGATGTGACTGAATTGGACTTCTGGCACTGATTAAAAGACTGTGAAAAGAGATGTGTTGCTATACTGGGCTACTGTAAATGTACAAATAAAACACCACTTTGTCCCCAGCAGCTTTTAAATGGCCACTATTTCCATCTTCCATTTTCTAAATCACACTGCCTCTTGTACATACCTGTTTTTAAGTACACATGCTTTGTTTTGTCTGTCTACTCTACCCCAACCCAATTCTATGTCACATTTCTTTTCTTTGAGAAGTAGCATGACATGTATCAGAGACACTGCACATTCATTCATCAACATTCTGATTTTCACATTAACGTTAAAGAGATTAGCAACAGAGCAAATGTTCATTCTGTAGTCTAAAAAGCTATTACCTTCCAAAGATTCATTAGGCTTAACAACATCAAGACCAGTAAGATCTGTCACAATACCATGGTATATTAATGTGGCAGAATGTCAGGGTGTCACTTCCCCTTGGCGCGGTGGCGCGCTGCACATCACATCCTTTCCCCTCTATACTGTAGCTGCAGCATGCTCGTCACTCGCTGCCTGACTAGCTAGTGAATAAAACATGGCGAATTGCAACCACTTTATGACATGTCTACTACATTAGGAGGTGTAGGGAAGGAACACACTGCACTGTGGCCCGTGGACTCTCATCCAGTACCGAGTCTGTTTCACTGTATGAAAAAGGACACTAATATGTTGGGTACGCTACCGTTCAAAAGTTTGGGGTCACTTAGAAATGTCCTTATTTTTGAAAGAAAAGCATTTTTTTGTCCATTAAAATAACATCAAATTGATCAGAAATACAGTGTAGACATTTTAATATTGTAAATGACTATTGCAGCTGGAAACGACAGATTTTTTATGGAATATCTACATAGGCGTACAGAAGCCCATTATCAGCAACCATCACTCCTGTGTTCCAATGCCACGTTGTGTTAGCTAATCCAAGTTTATAATTTGAAAAGGCTAATTGATCATTAGAAACCCTTTCGCAATTATGTTAGCAC
The DNA here is from genome assembly GCF_018296145.1 of Oncorhynchus tshawytscha. Classification (NCBI taxonomy): domain Eukaryota; kingdom Metazoa; phylum Chordata; class Actinopteri; order Salmoniformes; family Salmonidae; genus Oncorhynchus; species Oncorhynchus tshawytscha. The sequence continues at coordinate 44,463,617 of NC_056447.1, read as the reverse complement.
AGGTGAAAACTGTTGTGCTGATAAAGAAGCAATAAAACTGGCCTTCTTTAGTCTAGTTGAGTATCTGGAGCATCAGCATTTGTGGGTTCGATTACAGGCTTAAAATGCCAGGAAACAAAGAACCTTCTTCTGAAACTCGTCAGCCTATTCTTGTTCTGAGAAATGAAGGCTATTCCATGCGAAAAATTGCCAGGAAACTGAAGATCTTGTACAAAACTCTGTGTTCTACTCCTTTCAAAGAGCAATGCAAACTGGCTCTAACCAGAATAGAAAGAGGAGTGGGATGACCCGGAGCACAACTGAGCAAGAGGACAAATAGATTAGAGTGTCTAGCTTGAGAAACAGATGCCTCACAAGTCTTCAACTGGCAGCTTCAATAAATAGTACCCGCAAAACACCAGTCTCAACGTCAACAGTGAAGAGGTGACTCCGGGATGCTGGCCTTCTAGGCAGAGTTTCTCTGTCCAGTGTCTGTGTTCTTTTGACCATCTTAATCTTTTATTTTTATTGGCCAGTCTGAGATATGGCTTTTTCTTGTACGAGATCTATACGAGATCTTCAGTTTCTTGGCAATTTCATGCATGGAATAGCCTTCATTTCTCAGAACAAGAATAGACTGACGAGTTACAGAAGAAAGTTCTTAGTTTCTTGACATTTTGAGCCTGTAATCGAACCCACAATTGCTGATGCTCCAGATACTCAACTAGTCTAAAGAAGGACAGTTTTAATGCTTCTTTAATCAGCACAACAGTTTTCAGCTGTGCTAACATAATTGCAAAATGGTTTTATAATAATCAATTAGCCTTTTATTATGATAAACTTGGATTAGCTAACACAACGTGCAATTGGAACACAGGAGTGATGTTTGCTGATAATGGGCCTCTGTACGCCTATGTAGATACTCCATTAAAAAATCTGCCGTTTCCAGCTACAATAGTCATTTACAACATTAACAATGTCTACACTGTATTTCTGATTATTATTTATTTATTTATTTTATTTTATTTTTATTTTATTTTAATTTCACCTTTATTTAACAAGGTAGGCTAGTTGAGAACAAGTTCTCATTTGCAACTGCGACCTGGCCAAGATAAAGCATAGCAGTGTGAACAGACAACACAGAGTTACACATGGAGTAAACAATTAACAAGTCAATAACACAGTAGAAAAAAAGAGAGTCTATATACATTGTGTGCAAAAGGCATGAGGAGGTAGGCGAATAATTACAATTTTGCAGATTAACACTGGAGTGATAAATGATCAGATGGTCATGTACAGGTAGAGATATTGGTGTGCAAAAGAGCAGAAAAGTAAATAAATAAAAACAGTATGGGGATGAGGTAGGTAAAATTGGGTGGGCTATTTACCAATAGACTATGTACAGCTGCAGCGATCGGTTAGCTGCTCAGATAGCAGATGTTTGAAATTGGTGAGGGAGATAAGTCTCCAACTTCAGCGATTTTTGCAATTCGTTCCAGTCACAGGCAGCAGAGAACTGGAATGAAAGGCGGCCAAATGAGGTGTTGGCTCTAGGGATGATCAGTGAGATACACCTGCTGGAGCGCGTGCTACGGGTGGGTGTTGCCATCGTGACCAGTGAACTGAGATAAGGTGGAGCTTTACCTAGCATGGACTTGTAGATGACCTGGAGCCAGTGGGTCTGGCGACGAATATGTAGCGAGGGCCAGCCGACTAGAGCATACAGGTCGCAGTGGTGGGTGGTATAAGGTGCTTTAGTAACAAAACGGATGGCACTGTGATAAACTGCATCCAGTTTGCTGAGTAGAGTGTTGCAAGCTATTTTGTAGATGACATCGCTGAAGTCGAGGACCGGTAGGATAGTCAGTTTTACTAGGGTAATTTTGGCGGCGTGAGTGAAGGAGGCTTTGTTGCGGAATAGAAAGCCGACTCTAGATTTGATTTTAGATTGGAGATGTTTGATATGAGTCTGGAAGGAGAGTTTACAGTCTAGCCAGACACCTAGGTACTTATAGATGTCCACATATTCTAGGTCGGAACCATCCAGGGTGGTGATGCTAGTCAGGCGTGCGGGTGCAGGCAGCGAACGGTTGAAGAGCATGCATTTGGTTTTTACTAGCGTTTAAGAGCAGTTGGAGGCCACGGAAGGAGTGTTGTATGGCATTGAAGCTTTGATGTTATTTTAACAGACAAAAAACAAGGGCATTTCTAAGTGTATATCAACCCCTTTTCTGCCATACACCCCTAATCCATTTGGAGAATGTCAATATTCAGCACTTAAAAGTGGTAAAATATAGGTGAGTGCAATAATTATTTGTGAAGTAGACAGCTTTCATATAGCTATACTGATTTCCCAGATATTCTTTGTTAGCATGCTAGTAACGTAGTGCATTGTTATCTTAATTCCCTATTTATAGAAGTAACAAACACAATTCAATTTTTGTAGTCTTTGATGGGATTTCTGTAAATGTGTTATATTTTTTGTGGTGTTTTAAAAGAGTGCTGCCTTTGAACTGTAACTAACTGTAGCATTTGGGACTTGGGAACGCAATGCACTCTCTACTAAGTGGCAGGCGGCTGGCCTGCCGCATGTGGACTGATCCCTATGTTTCCTCAGCCCAAATGAGTCCACAGAGGTCAACACCCCTTGACTTAATCGCACAATCAATTGTTTCCTCTTACCACAACCTCCTGGCCTCTAAGGCCACAACTTCTACTTGAGAGAGAGCGAGAGGGGGGTGGGGAGAGAGGTTTAATTATACATTAAATAAGGGGTGCTCTGCTGATACAGCTGCAGCATATCAAACAAAAACATAAGTGGAAAATAAATCCCTAAGGGAGCTAAATAAGATAAATAACTAGAAAATATATTACAGTGCATAGCGTTATCACCCATGTTAAACACAAATAGACAATACGTTATACAAGTGCATGGCGTTATCACCCGTGTTACACACAACTAGACAATACGTTATACAAGTGCATGGCGTTATCACCCGTGTTACACACAACTAGACAATACGTTATACAAGTGCATGGCGTTTTCACCCGTGTTACACACAACTAGACAATATGTTATACAAGTGCATGGTGTTATCACCCGTGTTACACACAACTAGACAATACGTTATACAAGTGCATGGGGTTATCACCCGTGTTACACACAACTAAGACAATACGTTATACAAGTGCATGGTGTTATCATCTGTGTTAAACACAACTAGACAATACTTTATATAAGTGCATGGCGTTATCATCGGTGTTAAACACAAGCAAGGAGTGTTAGCTACCTGTCGGAGATTAGCCTTTCTATTGAAATAGCATCACAAAGCAACAGCAGCAGCTTTCCAATGCATCTTCACCTCATCTCAACTATTCTTCCCGCAACTAAAGATACTTTATTAACATAATGTTGGAAGAACATTTACCACCACTCAAACGTCCATTTGATCTAATTATGAGAGGAAGGCATGTGAGTGAAGTAACAACAGGCTCTTAGCATTAAGTAATAAAAAGGGAAATTAGCGTGAGCTTCGTGGAAGCAAACAGGAGAGCATCGCTCATCCAGTTTACAATTTAATACTTGCTCTCCTTATTAGCATGGGGGTTATTTTCTTTTAAGTATATTTTTCCGATCTACTGTGAAAAACATATTTACATAATATGGTTACACACTCTACCACCTGGGCCATATGGAGGAATCTCTTGCCAATAAAACCATTCCCTTGTATGAAATAAAGGAGTCTGAAAATTATCGTTGCAAATGATAGCTAGCATTACCACACTTAAGTATTTATTTCAACACTTGACATAAATAGCTTAGCAATGAAACACCAAATGTGTGTGGATATTACAAATGCTGTATAATATCAGGCACAGAGCAGCTTGGACAGAATCTGAACACAGGTCCTACACAGATGGCTGAGCACAAGAACATTAGGCACAAAAAAAAGAAACGACCAGGAAAAATATTTTTGCCTCTTGATTCCACCTGTGTGTGTTGACTGACTGCCATAAACAAGCTAATATATGCACGGTGCTCTGTCATAGGGAGTCTTCATCAGCAGCCCTACTCTTATAGCCTTACAGACAGCTCATCTACTATCACACACGGAGCCGTGGCTTCTGCACTCAAGGTCACAAATTAATCAAAGCATCAATATGTGCAGTCGACATAAGCAAACCCCGGCACAGACCTGTCACCTGTAGGAACCACTTTGATTCAACTCCTCATAAATAATGCAGGAGAGGGTGAAGAGACAGAACAAGACCTGTAGCAAGCTTCAGAGATATTTTGGGAGAATCTGAAATGCCTTGAGGTCATATACTCCAGTTGAAGTGATCGTGGGTAGTTGTGTGTGAGTGCGACAGTTGCTGCGTGTATGTGAATACATAGTTCACAACGGCAGAGTTAGGGTGGATGACGAAATGTAGCTAATTAGGGTGGATGGTAAAACTGGGATAGGCTCTGGCTCACAATGTTTTAGCTGTTCAAACTGTTCTTGATGCAAAGTTTTTGGGAAATGTTTTGGGGGGATTTGTATTACTGCTGTGTGCAAGATCGCTGTTTAAAATTCCAGATCCTCTGGCAGATCTCTTGCCCTGCAGGGATATTAAGTGACTCCAAAGTGCTATTGTGTGCATCCAAAATAGCACCATATTTCCTATATTATACTACTTTTGACCAGGGCCCATAAGGCTCTGGTTAAAAGTAGTGCACTATATAGGAAAAAGGGTGCCATTTGGGACGCACATTTATTAGCCACCAACCTGTCAAATAATATATATAAGGTCAAGTCAATCATAACTCAGAATTTTGATGGCGAAGTGAAAGCAATAAAATCAAACGAGCATAGAATATGTCTCAATATTCCTAAATGTCAATATATGAAACAAGTCTCCCAATAATGCCATGTAGTACTGAATGTATTTTTTCTGATATTTTTCTCCCCAGATGGAAATTGACACGATGAGTGACTGTGATTGAGGATAATAATGATGGAAGACAGAGTGATCCATCCCCAGCCCAAGCCAGAGCGTTCCTCCTCAACCCTCCCTGTTCTTCACCGACAGACTCCCTGAAGGATACATTGACCTTCACACATCCAACTTGCCTGACAACCTGGCACAGTGTAAATTGAAGAAAGGTTGCTCCTTTACTCTCTGCCAAGGACTAGACAACGACTACAAAAAGGCCAAAGCTTTAGGGACCAGGCATCAGCAGAAATCTGTTCTGTCTCACTGCGGTAACAAATGAGCCTTTATTTGTGAAGTTAACAGTGCTAACAGCTGACTCCATAAGGACCCATTTCTAGTTCAAGGTAATAGGGGGCCAAGATGAAGAAGACTGCGTTCTTGGCTTGTTTGTTAGCGGAGCTAGCTCTAACAGCTTTTGTTCTGGCCTCGGAGGGGGGCGCTGCTCATTGTCCTGCATTGTGCCGGTGTGAGATACGACCCTGGTTCTCTCCAAGCTCTATTTATACAGAGGCTCCCACGGTGGACTGTAATGACTTAGGCCTATCGTCAATGCCAGAGAGACTGCCCTCAGACACACAGGTGCTATTGTTACAGACCAACAATATCATAAGTGTTGAGAAACCTTTGGATTACCTGGCTAATATCACTGAGATAGATTTATCCCAGAATAACATATCCTCTGTGAGCAATGTCCATCTGGGTCCTCTTACCCAGCTGCTGTCACTGCACATGGAGGAGAACTGGGTTCAGGGCCTGTCAGACAACTGTCTCCCATCCCTGCCCAACCTCCAGGAGTTCTACATCAACCACAACCTGATCTCATCCATCAGTCCTGGTGCCTTTAGAGGGCTAGGGAGGCTCCTGCGGCTCCATCTCAACTCCAACCACCTCAGGGGCATCAACAGGGTGTGGTTTCAGCCTCTACCCCGCCTGGAGATCCTGATGATTGGGGAGAACCCCATTGTTCAATTGTCAGACATGAACTTCAAGCCCTTGGTCAACCTACGCAGCTTGGTTCTGGCCAGGATGAATCTCTCCGAAATCCCAGATGACACTCTGGTCGGCCTCGACAACCTGGAGAGTGTTTCGTTTTTTGACAACCTGTTTGACAGAGTGCCACAGGCCGCTCTGAAGAAAGCCAAGAGCCTGAAGTTTCTGGATCTCAACAAGAACCCCATCGAGAGGATTCAGAGAGGGGACTTTGTGGACATGATCCACCTCAAAGAGTTGGGCATCAACAGCATGCCTGCGCTGGTGTCCATCGACAGCTTTGCCCTCAACAATCTCCCTGAGCTGACCAAGATTGAGGCCACCAACAACCCCAAGCTCTCCTACATCCACCCCAATGCCTTCCACAAGTTGCCGAGACTCGAAACACTGATGCTGAACAGCAATGCTCTCAGCGCCTTGCACCACAGCACTGTGGACTCCCTGCCCAACCTGCGTGAGGTTAGCATGCACAGCAACCCCATTCGCTGCGACTGCGTCATCCGCTGGATCAACATGAACCAGACCGGTGTGCGCTTCATGGAGCCAGATTCCCTCTTCTGTGTGGAGCCGCCGGAGTACCAGGGCCAGCACGTCCGCAAGGTCCACTTCAGGGAGATGACTGAGATTTGCCTCCCGCTCATCTCGCCCGGGAGCCTCCCAGATCGTGTCGCCGTTGGGAAAAGGAGTTCGGTGACGCTTCACTGCCGGGCATTCGGAGAGCCGGAGCCAGAGATATACTGGGTCACCCCCTCCGGGGACAGAGTCCTGCCCAACAGCGTGTCTGATAAGTACTACATGCATCCAGAGGGGACCTTTGACATCTATGACACTACCATGCTTGAGGCAGGGCTGTACACCTGTGTTGCTCACAATCTTGTTGGTGCAGACCTCAAGTCTGTGTTGTTGGTGGTAGATGGATACTTTCCACAGCCTTCTGATAATGGCAATGCTTTACATGTGGACGTTAGATCAGTGCAGCCCAACTCTGTTTCGGTGTCTTGGGATAACACTCACGGTGGTCTTATATCCAACATAAAGTGGTTCACAATGGCGAATGCTAAGCATCCCTCCATGGCATACACTGCTAGAGTACCAACCGATGTGAAGGTGTATCGTCTCACCCACCTAAACCCCTCCACCCAGTACCGGGTGTGTGTGGAAGTCACGAGCATGCAGCTCGGACACAACAGGGACTGTGTCAATGTCACCACAAAGGGACTGGCTCACACCGTGGAGAGCAGTGAGAAGTGGGACACAGTGGTGATGGCTGCATGTGCTGTGCTTTTCATCGTGGTTGCTGTGGCTTGCTCCATCACATACACATCTCTGCAAAGCCAACACTTTTACAGGAAGTTGATGGTGGACCAAACTGAGTCAATGCTGGGTCCTAGCACCCGCCCTGGCTCCGCCTCTTCTCTCACAGAACTCTGTGTGGCTGGAGTCAAGGTGAAGGCGACTGTAATAGACTTGCCAGACAACTCCATGTAAAGAAAGAAACGGCCTTGGAGCAGGAAAATTAATGTTCTGGATTTTAAACAAGGTGAAAGAGTGTTGGACATGTGTGATTCATGTGCCCTCTTTTCATGACAATGACAGAGCATTGGGTTCTGGAACTCCTGGAACTTGGAACACATGATTGAACCATAAACCGGCGCCCTCACGCATAAATACGTAACCAGCTAATCCCAGACCCACAGACTCTTTTATACAACAAAATTATGTCATTGCAGCAAAAACGTGCACAGACAGGTATCTAGATTGCGATATACGTGGCTACTGATCGGTCATTCATGCAGTGCAACTGCAAAAAAGCACAGCACAAAGACTGTGTTGTCTCTCTTGGTTATTGACTTGTGCTTTATAACGCCTTGTGGAGATGTCTTTGTGGTCCACAATGAGGAATATTTTCTGTGCTGTTTAAATAACACTCAAGGGCCATAAGTAAGAAATACCACTCGTATACAGTTTATAATGGGCAAAACTTGTTAGACTAGTAGACAATAACAGTGTATATGTAAACAATTTTATGATCAAATATTTTTTTTCATTAAAAACAGTACATTGTATTTTAATCGAAATGTAATGCTTTCTCTTACTTACTTGAAATTGTAATTACGAAAGACCCAACTTCAAGAATGACTTGCTTAGAACAATCTGAATACGATATTGGGATGCTCTGAAAGGAACAATCTAAGCTTCCTTTATCAATAACATTCAGCTATCCATGAAATGCAAAATGTTATAATTCATAAATATGAATCCCATAAATCTTTTCATATCACTGTCTAAACCATGCAAAAGGAAAACAGTGTGATGTAGACAAACACAATTACTGGGACTGCCCTTGAAGGCGGACATTTTAACATTGTTACTAAAATGCAATCTCAGGCAGGACGACGTGTTTTGGCAATGACTGGGGAGTAAGAGAGAGTGTGTGTGTGTATATAACTTACACACGGTACTTTATATGTGTGTGTGTGGCATCAGAGAAACCCAATGACTTTGAATTGCAACATATTCTCTTTCATTTAAAACCAAATATGGATTCCTAACATAAACCTCAGAGAGGTGATGAATCGGCGTCACATGCGGACTGATGGGGGCATTTATCAGAGGGACTCTGCCATATATCAACTGAGTTTCAGCACCTTGGACAGGGCTTTTAGAGTGGAGCCATTTGTCACCGCCATGGGAGCTAAAATATGACCCATTAGAGCGCAGGTAGTGCATAGGTCAGCGAGAACACATAGAGGCTGCTAGCACCGGAGCGCGGTGCGGTGCGTCCCTTCCCTCCGTGACACTGGCGAGACACAGATGCCATTACAGGAACAGCTCAGCAACTCTTGGGCTCGTTTGTTAAGCACTTCACATTATCGCCACCCACCGAGAGGGGAAGGAGACAAATGGAGCGCAAAACGAGGACAAAGTGTCTACTAGGGCTAGAAGTCAGTATGAATAGGGACAGGATAGACAAGGTGCAGGTTCGACATATTGAAGGTGGAACAACAGTACTGCTGTAGGTATTAGAGATGTGTGCATGGTTTTATTTGACTGCACAGTGAGATAATTGCACAACAAGATAACAACAAGATAATGCTCATTAAGGGAACTTGAGTTTTTAGTATATTCCCTGGTTCATTAGGGTAGCTTACTTGAAAGGAGAGCTCTCAGAGAAGAACTGACAGGACCTCCACTGAGGTTTCATCACACATTTTTTACTCCTCCTTTTGCCTAGTTTGAACTCCAGATAACCCCACATGAGAGCAAATGATATGTCAACATGCAGTCCACTCAGAGAAAAGGAAATAATATCTCGTAAAATGTTCACACATGCAAAAAAGGTATTTTCCAATAAAGGCCCGATGGCAATATGCCCTTCTGTTGTTATTGTTTGTGCACCACCTGGGGGCATGCAATATGGTGAGAAAAACAGGAAAGAAACTGTTACACATATTTAGTATTGCTCACATAAACTCCCACCGTGCCATATTACAAGGAATTGTAACTGTTAAAATCCCTTGCCGTAATAGCACTAAGAAACTGGTCCTAACAATAAACAAGTTCAACCCCTTTGGATATCAGTGTTTTCTGCGCACCAGTGTCAATCAACAGGGGTTAAAAATGTAGGTGCCATATCATTCAGTTAATTAAGTTAATATTGGAATGAGGGGATGTGTTAAATCACCCAATCCCTCACCAGTAACAGTAGAAACACTGGTGGGCGGCCCTCTTGTGTAGATATGATTAACCCACTGATCATTCTCTCAGGGAAATATACCCTGTATGACAAATAGACAGCAGATGATATACTGTAATTGCATTATGATAGCCATGGGGAGATCTGGGATAATTAGCAGGCAAAGTAATAAATTGTCGTTTTTAATATCATCTTCCAGCCAGGACAGAACAGTATTTGGTTGATTGCACATCTGTAATTAGGATATTATCATTGAAGGTGACAAATTCTTTGCATAGGGAATTCAGAGCTTTACACAGTGATTTATGTGAGAATATGGGATACAGGTGTGTATAGCCTTAAATGGCAAATGTATAAACCTTGAATATTTACCCAACAACTAAAGAAATACAAACAACTCAACAGAGGAAGTAGAATATTAGTTCAATACATCGGTTAAATTAGCAGGTGTAGATACTCTCAATTAGAAACCTGTGCTGTGGTGCAAATCAAATGAACATTTTAGTCACAGAGAGTGACGGAGGACAGGGTTTTTGTGCAGTCTTCAGCTGTTGTTTATTTTCATTTGTGGAAAACATCTGAAAAGCCTAATGACCTCTAGTTGAAGTAAACAAATATCTCTCATAATGTTTCCACTTCTAAAATGCCCAATTCATCTGAAACTCGTTTGGCCAGATAATAGCCTAATCTGTGGAGATTTTTTTTTCTACAAAAGGTTGTGTGAAATCATCCCATTTTGAAGTATTGCCCCATTATCCTGTTGGGATAGACCTCCTGCTCGTTGCTTGGAGTAGCCTACGACATAAAAATAAGAATGTTCACATTTCTCAAGCTTTCCTCAAACTGCACCCTGGGGCTTCATGTAATTATTTCCCCACTCAGTGGTCCATTAAGATAAAACAACACTGGTGACTTTGTGTGATCTTGTATTGGGGCTTTGTGTGATTGTATCATTATCTAAACTCTGAAACAGGGATACTTCATCTTTGCTGATAAACTGGACATGATTATGAACAACTGAAAACATTGGTTCTTTTATACTTTTGATTCGTTTTTGAATGTTTGAATGGGAGTTGAAGACTGCTCTCCCTTACTCACTTTTATACCCATTCTTTTACAAAATCATATTGGATAAAACAGAAATAAAACATTCAACAAAGGGAGAACACACTGATCACAACCAATCAGTGAGTGTTTTGTTTTCTGGGGAGTTGCAGCTCACCACAGGAAGCAGGAAATAGAAATACTCTCACAGAGCTGCAGTAGTACTAGAATTACCAAAGCCTTTTGTAATAAAATGATGGAGGAGGAAATGGTATTTTATGAGTCAATACACACTTTAAAAGCAGGAAGCAGACAAGCTCTCCAAAGCATTCACCACTGCTGTACAGACCCACACTGTGGGCAGAGTGATGGAAGTCCGAAAGCAGCTACATCTGAAGCTCCTCCACTAATTCATTTATACTGAGCAAAAACAATTACTGAGTTACAGTTCATATAAGAAAATCAGTCAATTAAAATACACTAAATTCATTAGGCCCTAATCTATGAATTGTACATTTCTGGGCAGGGGCGCAGAAATGCCCAGCCAATCAGAATTAGTTTTTCCACACAAAAGGGCTTTATTACAGACAGAAATACTGCTCAGCACCCCCACCACCCCCCTCAGACGATCTCACAGTTGAAGAAGCCAGATGTGGAGGTCCTGGGCTGGCGTGGTTATACGTGGTCTGCGGTTGTGAGGCCTGTTGGACGTACTGCCAAATTCTCTAAAACAACGTTGAAGGCGGCTTACGGTAGAGAAATGAACATTCAATTCCACGGCAACAGCTCTGGTGGACATTCCTGTACTCAGCATGCCAATTGCACGCTCCCGCAAAACTTGAGACGTCTGTGGCACATACCGGTAGTATTATATTCATCATCAAACATGATTACACCCTCTCTTCAATGTAAAATATCACCTACAATAACACTACCGGTCAAAAGTTATAGAACACCTACTCATTCAAAGGGTTTTTCTTTGTTTTTACTATTTTCTACATTGTATAATAATAGTGAAGACATCAACACTATGAAATAACACATATGGAATCATATAGTAACCAAAAATGTGATAAACAAATCTAAATATATTTTATATTTGAGATTCTTCAAAGTAGCCAGCCTTTGCCTTGATGACAGCGTTGCATATTCTTGGCATTCTCTCAACCAGCTTCACCAGGAATGCTTTTCCAACAGTCTTGAAGGAGTTCCCACATATGCTGAGCACTTGTTGACTGCTTTTCCTTCACTCTGCAGTCCGACTCATCCAAAACCATCTCAATTTGGTTGAGGTCGGGGGATTGTGGAGTCCAGGTCATCTGATGCAGCACTCCATCACTCTCCTTCTTGGTCAAATAGCCCATGGAGGTGTGTTGGGTCATTGTCCTGTTGAAAAACAAATGATAGTCCCACTAAGCCCAAACCAGATGGGATGGCGTCTCGCTGCAGAATTCTGTGGTAGCCATGCTGGTTAAGTGTGCCTTGAATTCTAAATAAATCACAGACAGGGTCACCAGCAAAGCACCCCCACACCATAACACCTCCTCCTCCATAAGTTACGGTCGGTCCTCATGAGAGCCAGTTTCATTACAGTGCTTGATGGTTTTTCTGACTGCACTTGAAGAAAATGTCAAAGTTCTTGAAATGTTCTGCATTGACTGACCTTTATGTCTTAACTTAATGATGGACTGTTGTTTCTCTTTGCTTATTTGAGCTGTTCTTGCCATAATATGCACTTGGTCATTTAATAAATGTGGATATTTTCTGTATACCACCCCTACCTTCTCACAAAACATCTGATTGGCTCAAATGCATTAAGAAGGAAAGAAATTACACAAATTAACTTTTAAGAAGTTAATTGAAATGCATTCCAGGCAACTACCTCATGAAGCTCATTGAAAGATTGCCAAGAGTGTGAAAAGCTGTCTTCAAGGCAAAGGGGGACTATTTCAAGAATCTCAAATATAAAATATATTTTGATTTGTTTGACACTTTTTTGGTTACTACATGATTCCATCTGTGTTATTTCACAGTTTTGATGTCTTCACTATTATTCTACAATGTAGAAAATTGTAAAAATAAAGAAAACCCTTGAATGATGTCACACCCTGACCGTAGATTTTAGGTTGGGTCAGGGTGTGATGTGGGAATGTGTTCTTAACTGACTTGCCTAGTTAAATAAAGGTAAAATAAAAAAATTCTAAAAAAATATATTTAAAAAATAGCTCCTCTTCCTGGATCCTCTGATCCCAGTGCTTCTTCATGGCTCCTGTCAATGTGAGCGAGCGCTGAGCACTGAGCGGTAGTGGCTAGCTTAGCTAGCTCTCAAAGGGGGGACTCAGAGAATTCCCTTCAAGCAGCGTATGTGGCATTCAAAAGCAGCGAGCGGCGCTATGCTACGCAGCTGCCTGCCACCAAAGGCCCTGCTATGATTACACATTCCTTAATGAATAATTTACCTTTTCCTAATGACCCGTTAAGCTGTTCATTTAAACGTTGTCTTCCTCCTCCTAGTGCGGTGATTATAGCAGGTAGCCAAGGTGAGAGAGGTAGATTAGAGGGAATTACCAGCAGCTCAGGAGAGGTTGTCAATCCCCTAGACCTACCGTTGGAGCTAGTGTCGCTGGGGCATCTCTCTCATTAATGCTGAACCCAACCCACTATGATGGTCAAATGAAATGTCACCTCAGCACATTAAAACATCTGATTAAGACTTGGAAAACCACACTGACACCAAGAGACAAACAAACTCTGTGTTGAATGGTTCTTCCATTCATCATGCCAGACATCCTGAGTTCTGAGGGGTCATCTTAGACAAGAAGTTTGTTTTCTTGAGGGAACATCATAGTGTTCTTAGTAGTCAACAACTTCACCACAATCTGAGATGGCCTTGTGCTTGCCAGTTATACCACAATCTGTTAGAGACTCTCACAGAGTAGGCTACTATTACCACAAAAGCACTTTAAGTAAACCAGCCATTCACAATGTTCCTTAGAGAACCAAAGCACCTTTTGGGTCAAGTATTTTTGGTTGCAAGAATGGCCCTCTATCCATTAATGCTTTTCTGCACACAGAGTGATGTATAAACATTGGTCTGAGCATAGAAGCTTTATAAATGCACTGATCTCTGTGACTCGAGTTTTCAGCGCGCTCGGTTAGCAGGGCTTTTAGGGCGCTTGGATCCTCTCTGGAACAAGCTCCCATGCTGAGTGCACTTGATGGATGGCATTTTGGCTTAGAGGAGCGGAGTGCTTGAAACTAAATAATTCCTCACAGCCGTACAGCACATCACTTCCCATTCTGGTGGTAAGTGGGTAGCCTATGTGAGTGAGTGCATCACACTATATAACCTGTTACATAGGTTCAGACATATTCTGCTCACTAAGGCTTCAGTAACCGAGGAAACCAGAGAGCCTACCACAGGTCCTCTAGTACTGCTGAAGGTAGCGCACTCCGGAGAGTTGACTCCAGCTTGGCTTCTTTACTGGAGGCTCTTAGCACCCTACAATAACCATTGGCTGGTACTGTGATGTGCTTTCTGTTCATAATTTCTACATCCTCTGTCTCCCTCTCGCTCTCTCTATTTCCTTCTCTACCCCCCCCACACACACTCCCCAAAATATGCCAAATCAGGAAAGATCACAGCCAAGAAACACAGGCCGCTATTTCGTAGTGAAGCATTTAGCACTAATTGGGTATTTACATTATTTGAATTGTAAATGAGCAAAAAACGAGAACGGTTGAAAGCTCTTTGGGACTGAGTTGTTCTTGAGCCGCACCGCGGGACTCACTAGAAAGATCATTTTGGAGCAGCATCCTTATCAACAACTTTGATATGGTGACAGAACAGAGTGATGCAAACAATACATGTGTAGCTACTCAAACATTAAAAATGAGATGCTGGCTCAGTCAGTGCCGCTTCACCAGTGTCAGTTTCACAAAACTTTAATATGTAAACTACAAGCTCAATACTGCAATATGAGACAATTAAGCTAAGAGAGATGCATCATGTGAACATTAGGGAGACAAAATGGGCCTGGAAAGAGACTCATGAAAAAAAGTTTCCTTTCCAAAAATACACAAACAGAATCTCCCCAGCAGGGCCTATTTGAAGGTGACTATTAAGTATTGGCTGAATATAACAGCATCACTAAAGACTAAAGGCTTAATGCATTTGGGTGATACGCACTACCTAACGCCTGCCGTCTCTCCGACCGTCCACCCGACCGACCGTCCCTCCGACAGTCAGTCTGCATGCTTCTAAATCGAAGACCATTTAGAGGAAGTGACAACTTCAACAGCTCTCCTCACAGAGACAGAGCCCGCTGTGCTGTAAATCTGTAATAACCAGATGGATCATCAGTTAAAACCTGTCTCGTCATTTATGAAAAACAACAAATTATCCTCAAATCAATCAGTCAATCAGGAAGAGTCTCGGCCTGCAGACTGCAGATGCTGGGCATCAGCTAATCCTACAGCTATCTTGGAGCCGCCACCACCCCACTAAGGTTTCTACGTTTTTGTTAACAGTCTGATTTAAAGTAGCCTACATCACAACACATATAACCTTACATAATAAGCCTTTTGAGTGCTGCTACTGTTAAGTGGAACTCTGTTAATGGTGGTCCATCTTTTCAATTCTTGTAAGAGTGGATGCACAATGCACCCAGCAGTAGCCTCCAGCAGAGTGCATCCAGCCATCCTCCATTATGGAATGGGCATCACATTTCTTTATATGTGGCTTTCTACACAACATCCTCTCTTTTGTCAAAAGATATATAGTCATGACCTAAATTATTGGCACCCTTGATAAGATTGAGCAAAAAAGACTGTATAAAATAAATAATATAAATACTGAGATACAGTATATTTACTGAACAAGAATATAAACACAACATGGAATGCTTCATGAGCTGAAATAAAAGATCCCAGAAATGTTCCATATGCACAAAAAGCTTATTTATCTCAAATTTTGTCCACATTTTGTGCACAAATTTGTTTACATCCATTTACATCCATGTTATGTACATATTCTTTATCCCTTTATCCTAAGGTAGTAGTTGTGGAATTGTTAGGTTAATGTACTTGTTGGTTATTACTGCATTGTCGGAACTAGAAGCACAAGCATTTCGCTACACTCGCATTAACATCTGCTAACCATGTGTATGTGACAAATAAAATGTGATTTGATTTGATTCGATTTTGATTTGATTTGTTAGTGAGCATTTATCCTTTGCCAAGATAAACCACCCACCTGACAGGTATGGCATATCAATAACCTAATTAAACAGCATGATCATTACACATCATTACACTCTAAAAACGTTTTGTCAAAAAAACACAATGCCACAGATGTCTCAAGTTTAGAGGGAGCGTACAGTTGGCATGCTGACTGCAGGAATGTCCACCAGAGCTGTTGGCAGGGAATTGAATGTTAATGTTAACCATAAGCCGACTCCAATGTCATTTTAGAGAATTTGGTAGTACGTCCAACCGGCCTAGACCATGTGTAACCACGCCACCTCTACATCTGGCTTTTTAACATGCGAGATCCTCTGAGACCAGCCAGCCGGAGAGCTGATGAAACTGTGGGTTTGCACAACCAAAGAATTTCAGTGGGCAAATGCTAACCTTCGATGGCCACTGGCACGCTGGAGAAGTGTGCTCTTCATTGATGAATCCCGGTTTCAACTGTACTGGGCAGATGGCAGACAGAGTGTATTGCGTTGTGTGGGCGTTGTGTGGGCAAGCGGTTTGCTGATTTCAACGTTGTGAACAGAGTTGCCCATGGTGGAGAAAGGGTTATGGTATGGCAGGAAAAAGCTACGGACAACGAACACAATTGCATTTTATCTATGGCAATTTGAATGCACAGAGATACCGTAATGAGATCCTGAGGTCCATTGTGGTGCCATTCATCCACCGCCATCACCTCATTTTCCAGCATGATAATGTCACGCCCTGGTCTAAGTATTTTGTGTTTTTCTTCATGTATTGGGTCAGGCCAGGGTGTGGCATGGGGTTTTTGTATTGTGGTGTGTTTTGTCTTGGGGTTTTGGTGTGTATGTATTGGGATTGTAGCTAGTGGGGTTATCTAGCAAAGTCTATGGCTGTCTGGAGTGGTTCTCAATCAGAGGCAGGTGTTTATCGTTGTTTCTGATTGGGAACCATATTTAGGCAGCCATATTCTTTGAGTTTGTCGTGGGTGATTGTCCTTAGGTGTCGTTGTTCCTATCTCTTTGTTTATTTACATAAGTATTGTTCTAGTATATGTTCTTCGTCTTATTAAAGAAGATGTATTCATTTCAGGTCGAAGGTAGGATAGGAGGGAGAGTTTTTCCATTCTAAAAATCTGATTTTTATCAGATTTTCCATTTTTTGTTTCTATTGGCTTCTGTGTAAAAGAGAGCTTTTTTGTGAAGATGGCACAGAAAAATCCCCACATAGGGGTACCTGGGATTGGTCTGGTTAATACCGTGAGGTTCTCTTGGACAGATAAGGATAAGGAGCCCTGGGGGAGAGAGACCTTCGGGAGAAATGTTCTGATGGGATGCCTACAGCTGGAAGTAAAAGATATACTATGCCTTCAAGGGAATCCCATCGAGAAAGGATATGATGTGACGTTACAAGTGGAAGAAAAACACGACGAAGTTATGAAGAAGGTGAGAGAAGGAAAAGGAGCGAAACCCCTGTGCCATTACACGGTGACCAGCCTGGCAAGGAACAGCTTCAGGGTGGTCACCGTAACCATGTACAATCCGCACGTGAAGGATGAAGAAGTGAGGGCCTTTCTGGGGAGGTACATGGACAATGTCTCCTCAGCGAGGTACCTCAGGGACTCCTGGGTTTCTGGAACGGGAGAAGAGGTTTCCAGGCGTTACTCAGGGAGTCCCCGAAGAGTGTGGATGGCTACCTCCATCCTCCGGCGATGTTCTCCCTGGGGGCTGACAGGGGGACGCTGTATTATGCCCGTCAGCCCCCGTTCTGCAGGCGTTGTATGGCCTACGGCCATATCCTGGCCTCGTGCAGCTCCAAGAAATGTCGTTTTTGTGGGTCGGAAGAGCACGAGGCCAAGGAATGTGACGAGCCCAAGGCTTGCCACGGGTGTGGCTCGAGAGCTTGCTCATCCGGTCCATTCCACGGCAGCTGTTCCGCCCGAGGACCCGCGTTAGACCACACCATTACGCTTCTCGCCTGATACGTGAAGAACACCCGCAGGAAGTAACCGGACGGTGTATAACCGGATGAGCAAGCTCCGTCAACAAGAAAGAAACAAAAATCGCGTCCAGCTTGAGGGGGAGATGTGGTACCCCCCTACCTACCTCCCCGATGGGACAGAGCATGCGCGCCCTGGCGACCCACTCGTACCTGCCACCCCACCATTATCATTTTCTGGGATTTAAAAAAATAAATATATATAGGACAAAACACACATTACGACTAGAGAGACACCACAACACTTTATAAAGAGAGACCTAAGACAAAAATATAGCATGGTTATATATAGCAACGTGTTAGCAGCACAAAACATGGTACAAACATTATTGGGCATAGACAACAGCAGAAAGGGTAAGAAAGATTGATTGATTGTACATGATTTGGAAAGGCACACACCTGTCTATATAAGGTCCCACAGTTGACACTGCATTTCAGAGCAAAAACCAAGCCATGAGGTCGAAGGAGTTGTCTGTAGAGCTCTGAGACAGGAGGCACAGATCTGGGGAAGGGTAACAAAACATTTCTGCAGCATCGAAGGTCCCAAAGAACACAGTGGCCTCCATTATTCTTGAATGGAAGAAGTTTGGAACCACCAAGACTCTTCCTAGAGCTGGCGGCCTGGCCAAACTGAGCAATCGGGAGAGAAGGGCCTTGCTCAGGAAGGTGACCAAGAACCTGATGGTCACTCTGGCAGAGCTCCAGAGTTCCTCTGTGGAGATGGGAGTACCTTCCAGAAGGACAGCGATCTCTGCAGCACTCGAACAATCAGGCGTTTATGGTAGAGTGGCCAGACGGAAGCCACTCCTCAGTAAATGGCACATGACAGCCCTCGTGGAGTTTGCCAAAAGGCACTGTCATGACTGGCCTGTTTGGGTCAGGTTACCGTGGACCACACTCCTACAAGAGACATCTCTCACACCTGCCAGAGGGGGAAGAGATCGAGAGGTACGGAGGTGGGGGGGTTTTATGACACCTCATGCCCATTGTATATCTTAAGGGAGCAGGCAAAATCCATTTGTCCTCTCACTGTGGAGGAACTGAATCTATGATGGGCCTATAGAGAACCTACCTCAGAACAGTAACGTGCAATAAATGGACTTTGGGACAATATGTTTCGTCAGCCAAAATGGTAGTAATGATGATAGATGGAATATGAAAATGAATGTCATTTTTGTTATGATATTTAAAGTTAAATGACATTATAACGAAAACATTGTAACTTGAAGAATTTTCATAATATTTACCTGATGTTTGCATACTGTACCATGTGTGGAAAATGTCCAGATCAAAGAGAAGGTTTTTGTAAAGATGAAATGTGAAGTTAGTTGTCTAAATGGGATTGCCTCGTAACTAGTTATGCCCAGAGAACATGCCCTGAGTTAAGAATTAACATTGACTAGGTGATCACGAGCTGTAGCTGAGGTCCGAATAGTTGTAACCCCAAAATGCAACACGAGGTTGAAGAAGACAAAGGGACCTTTTAACAGTCTATGTTACGGATGAGTAGTTGTGTCTAAGAGGGTGAATTCAAGCAGGACCACCCGGTTATTCTCTCCAAGGAATCGTGTGTCTACACTGCTTTCATTCCCACGCTGGAACCACCTATATGATTGTTTAGCCGTCCTCAGAAGACCCCTCTTTCAGAACAAGGGTGAGGAAACAGACCACTAAGAGAAAGGATACTGACATTGTGTGGACAATCCGAGAGTTACACCCGGTAAAAACAGAAGTGTCGCATTCAGAGGAGAAGTCGTAACTCGGTCCACGAGGAGATACCCCATCGGAGACTTTCGACAAGTAATTACATCTTTATATTCTGACCCATAAAAGCGGCAGTTCGGAACAAGGTTAGGGCTAAACTAAACATCATTTACAAATGTACCCAAGTGTGCTTTTCTCTCTTTCTCTTTCTTTTGAAATCCCAATTTTGTGTAACACGTGTAATATTGTGTTGGCCCTCTAGGGACCTGTTTCATTGTCCTAAGTTCTAATCAATAGCCTAGACTGTGTGTATGTGTAGCTTATATAATCATTCTAGCTTGTTAGTATATAAATAATCAACTCAATTGGTGTGGTACAGACTTATTTAGTGGGACTCGGGTTTGTGCAGATTGCCAGAATATGCGACATTCAGAATGGACTGTAGAGGAAATTAATTCATTCGTGACTGTTGTAAAATCGATATTCTGATATTCTTTGAGTTAATTTGGGAAATAGAAACTCAATGTCGTGTCTTTACTATCATTAAACTGAAGACTTAGAGAATCTTTGATAAAAACTATGTAATTAGTATTATGCGATCAAACTGATTAATCATGTAACGGTAATTAACTAGGAAGTCGGGGCACCAAGGAAAATATTCAGATTACAAGGTTATAATTTCCTAATATAACCTTTCAGATATTTTATCTGATCAATTAGTCTTCAAATTAATTTTTATTTTATTTTACCTCACGTTAGTCTCATTCCAAACGTCATAAATGGTTGGTTATCTGCACGAACCCAGTCTTCACTATGAGTCATCCATACATCAATTGTCTTAAATCATTTATTTATTACTAACTAAGTAATTCACAGAACTGCATAAACAAACAAAGTCAATATGGTTACAAGAAATGATAAGGGAATGTGCCCTAGTGGACTAAACCGGCATCACGGCTTGGTGGACACAATGGGGAGTGGGGGTCAGCTGAGAAGTCACTACAGACTCATTCGGGAACAATTGCAATCAATCAATATATTTACGCTCAGTGTGTGGTCTTGATCGCTGGTGAAAAGCTTGTTTCTTTTGTAGAATTGTCCGTCTCTCTCCCTCTCTCTCTCTCTGGTGTGGTTAGAGTGGATTGTTCAGAGAGACATTCCTTCATTCATTATAGAATGAATGTTTTGGCGGTTGTCGTTCTTTGAGTTCAATGATACCGAATTCCTAGCTGCAGACTAGTAATTAATATCAAAGACTTGTTCTTATTCTGTCGGTATCAATAGTCAAAGAGTTTAACACGTGGTATGGTTAAAAGATTCAGCAATGGTCTACAACCTTTGTCACCTCTTAATGGAGAAAAACATGGTCTGGTTGAGAATTTCTCAAAGTTGGGTTTTATTCGGAATTGCAGAAAAGGGGCTGTCCCAGGATGCCTGACTCTAACTGGGCTCAGGGGTGGTCCTCTGATTTAGTTAAACTCAAAAGGGAATTAGAGTTTCCTTCATTAAACAGTCCAAAATCACATTACACACTTTTACAAACAGTATCACACTCACTCATTCATCTTATACAACAATTTGATGTAAACCTCATATCTGAGGCTATTATATAAACAGCTTTATGTAAATGTGGCCACACCATCTCCCATGAGCTTCCCCAAGTTGTAACAAATGGACCAGTTCGTAGCTGGATTCTTCACCGATTTTTTATACCTTCTCCGGAACATGACATTTTTTCGGACTTCAAGTTCTGTGAGGTGTAAGAAATTCCTTTGTTCTCTATGAAAATTCACTCTGTCTCTTATACTGTGTGGCCATGAGGCAGGGTCTTCTCCTCAGGAATTTACGACCTCTCTCTGACCACAGCAGCCTAGTTGAAGTAGGCAAGGGGGAGGCAGGGAGAGGGGGATGGGGCTTGCTGTACCCAAAGAGGGCAACGTCATGACATCAATAAAGCCAAACTTTCCCATGGTGCCCTAGGTTACTGAGTTACAAATTACCTGATTAATTTAATCACGTAATTATAAACAGTTCGATGAACAGCAGTCGCCACCTTAATCAATCGGCACGACAGCACCTAAAGATTCTCAGACCATGAGAAACAAGATTTTCTGGTCTGATGAAACCAAGATTCAACTATTTGGCCTAAATGCCAAGCGTCATGTCTGGATGAAACCTGGCACCATCCCTACGGTGAAGCATGGCAGTGGCAGGGATGTTTTTCAGTGGCATTGCCTGGGAGACTAGTCAGGATTGAGACAAAGATGATAGAGTACAGAGAGATCCTTGACGAAAAACTGCTCCAGAGTGCTCAGGACCTCAGACTGGGGTGAAATTTAATCTTCTAACAGGACAACGACCCTAAGCGCACAGCCAAGACAACCCAGGAGTGGCTTCGGGACAAGTCTCTGAATGTCCTTGAGTGGCCCAACAAGAGCTCGGACTTGAACCTGATCGAACATCTCTGGAGAGACCTGAAAATAGCTGTGCAGTGATGCTCTCCATCCAACCTGACAGAGCTTGAGAGGATCTGCAGGGAAGAATGGGAGAAACTCCCCAAATACAGGTGTGCCGAACTTTTAGCATCATACTGAAAAAGACTCAAGGCTGTAATTGCTGGCAAACGTGCTACAACAAAGTACTGAGTAAATGGTCTGAATACTCATGTAAATGTGTTTTTATTTTTAATACAAACCCAGTTTTTGCTTTGTCATTATGGGGTACTGTGTGTAGATTGATGAGAAAAAAACAAAGACATTTTAGAATGAGGCCGTAACATAATAAAATGTGGAAAAAGTCAAGGGGTCTGAATATTTTCCCAATCCACTGCATATACACTACCATTCAAAAGTTTGGGGTCACTTAGACATGTCCTTGTTTTTGAAAAAAAAACATTTTTTTTGTCCATTAACCAGTTTGGGGGGCGCTATTTTAATTTTTGGATGAAAAACGTTCCCGTTTTAAACAACATATTTAGTCACGAAAAGATGCTCGACTGTGCATATAATTGACAGCTTTGGAAAGAAGACACTCTGATGTTTCCAAAACTGCAAAGATATTGTCTGTGAGTGCCACAGAACTGATGTTACAGGCGAAACCCAGATAAAAATCCAACCAGGAAGTGCCGCATTTTTTGAAACCGCCTCATGCCAATGACTCCTTATATGGCTGTGAATGAGCTTACGTTTTCCACGTTTTCCCCAAGGTGTCTACAGCATTGTGATGTCTTTTTAGGCATTTCCCTTGAAGAATGGCTATACGGGACCATATATGGCATGTGGTCACATGGTGTCTCCCGCAGAAAACCTTGTGTAAAATACTGAGGTAGCCATTTTTCCAATCGCTTCTTATGAGAAACCAACTGCCTCAACGGATATATTATAGAATATATTTGTTAAAACCACCTTGAGGATGGATCCTAAACAACGTGTTTCTGTCTATTATGTAGCTAATTTTGAAAAAGGTTTGGCGTTATAGTTGTAGCATTATTCGGTCGATTTCTCAGCCAAGCATGGTGAAGAAACGGGAGCTTTTTCAGTCAAAAATAAAAAAGTCAAAAATAATATTTTTGGAAAAAAGGAACATTTGCTATCTAACTGGGAGTCTCCTGAGTGAAAGCATCCGAAGTTCTTCAAAGGTAAATGATTTAATTTGGTTGCTTTTCTTATTTTTGTGAAAATGTTGCCTGCTGCCAGCATAGCTAGCATAGCATTATGCCATGATAAACTTACACAAATGCTTGTCTAGCGTTGGCTGTAACGCATATTTTGAAAATCTGAGATGACAGTGTTGTTAAGAAAAGGCTAAGCTTGTGTGTGAATATATTTATTTAATTTCATTTGTGATTTTCATGAATAGGAAAAGTTTCTAGGGGTATTTATGTCCGTTGCGTTATGCTAATGCGTTTGAGGCTATGATTACGCTCCCGGATATCAAATCAAATTTTATTTGTCACATACACATGGTTAGCAGATGTTAATGCGAGTGTAGCGAAATGCTTGTGCTTCTGTTGTCCTGATTAAAGAAGCAATTAAACTGGCCTTCTTTAGACTAGTTGAATATCTGGAGCATTAGCGATTGTGGGTTCGACTACAGGCTAAAAATGGCCAGAAATAAAGAACTTTCCCCTGAAACTGGTCAGTCTATCCTTGTTTTGAGAAATGAAGGCTATTCCATGCGAGAGATTGCCAAGAAACTGAAGATCTCATACAACGCTGTGTACTACTCCCTTCACAGATCAGCGCAAACTGGCTCTAACCAGAATAGAAAGAGGAGTGGGAGGTCCCGGTGCACAACTGAGCAAGAGGACAAGTACATCTAGTTTGAGAAACAGACACCCCACAAGTCCTCAACTGGCTTCATTAAATAGTACCCGCAAAACACCAGTCTCAACGTCAACAGTGAAGAGGCGACTCCGGGATGCTGGCCTTCTAGGCAGAGTTGCAAAGAAAAAGCCATATCTCAGACTGGCCAATAAAAATAAAAGATTAAGATCGACAAAAGAACACAGACACTGGACAGAGGAAAAGAATCTCAAATATAAAATAATTTGATTTGTTTAACATGTTTTTAGTTATTACATGATTCCATATGTGTTATGTCATAGTTTTGATGTTTTCACTATTATTCCACAATGTAGAAAATAGATCAAATAAAGAAAAACCCTGGAATGAGTAGGTGTGTTCAAACTTTTGACTGGCACTGTATGTTCAGTAACAGAGGTAGTACAGCCATTCACCATAGGCCAGAATGTATTGTTTAAAAAATCCACAATCTGCAACAATTTAATTCCTGCCCTACCATTTGTAGACGGCATGTACTCAAACACCACAGATTCTTTTATATATTCATTGTGCAATCTAGCCACCGAGATGTAAACCAAAATGTTGACAAAGAGAAAAATCGGTCCATATATAGCCTAGATATCGATCTATGAAGACTGTGTGGAAAACGGAAAAAAGAGCGTTTCATAAAACCACATTAATAGGATTAATTATTCTATACGTGTTTTAAAAATCACATGGCAACAACATGTGTACTATGAATGTTTTATTTTCCTCTGACATTATATTGTTCTAATTAGCCCAGCATTCTCTTCATTATATGGTCCCTGAAGATTTTTCTCTGAATCTTATACATTTTGAAATTATGTCTATGCTGTACTAAGAATACGTTACGAGTTAGTTTCCTCTCACAAATTCCAGGCTGCAGTATGTTACAAATGAATATTCCTGAAGACAAAATGTATAGCGAAAAGTAACACTGTCCTCCTGTTTGATACAGAGGTTGGGTTGTTCAGCACAGAGTGTGTGGGTGCGTGTGGGTGGACATTACCCCTGTGTATGTGGAGGTTACCTGTGTACTACCCAGCCAGCTAGAGCCAGGACAATGCTCTCCTCTCCTCCATGCTGAGACAGTGGGGTAGGTTTTTCTCATGAATCCCAGGCTTTATGAATCTATATTCCTGCAGCCAAAATTGTTAGCTAACACTCCGCCCTCTGTACAGTACAGATGTTGTTTAGCACATTGAGTTGTGTGTGTAGACATTACCCTTGTGTCTGTGGAGATAACCTAGTACCTACCCAGCCAGGACAATGCTCTCTCTCTCCTCTTCTCCATGCTGAGATAGCGGGGTTGGTTTCTCTCTCCGCCAGGTGTCGTGCCATATGGAGGGAGTGCTGGTGTCAGACCTCCAGTGTGGAGTGATTTATGTAGCGCTTCTTTTATTCCCCGCTCTGCCAGCTGCCCTTTGAACCAAGGCCTCTCTATTACCGCCACTATTTTATTGGTGCCTCTCCTCCTCCTCCCTCTCTCCTCTCCTCCTCCTCTGGGATCACAGCTCTATCTTTCATTACGGCCAGTTAATATTTCACCCCATCCCTTTCATTATCCGCAGGCTGTAGAGGTATTGGCGATGTTACGCTGCTTGAAACAAGCAGGTGTGTTGGGAGATGCACTGCAGAAACCACACAGGAGCAACATGTGTCTGCTAAAATGGTGTGTGTGTGGGGGAGGGGGGATATACAGGGTGAGTAGTACATGTGATGAGGCACACTATTCATTCATGTAAAGAATCAACTGTAGGACAAGAATCAGTATAACTCATCATTTATTTTTCAGCTGAACTTACACAATATTAATTAATTGATAGACATTACTATCATGTTACCAGTTGATGCAGAGCAAGAATTTTCAGTAGTAGAGTACAAAAAAAGAGTCATATCAACAGCTGAGAGACTTTATGGAAAGGGTAATACATTTGGGAAACACACTTATTTATCTATTCACTTTCCATGCTGTCTTGAGCCAGCCATGTCACCAGCCATGTTTAGCCATCGTTCAGTCACTGTTTTCAGTTTTCAACATTACATTACCACCCAGAACGATGCCCCCCCCCCCCACACACACACACACAAAAGATGAATTGAATGGTTCTCTCTTTAATTTGGTTGACTCTGTATGTCTGAAACATTTGTTGAATCACTCCTCAAAGACTATACAACTCAATGGTAGGAAACTATTCTCTCCGGCCTCCAAAAGTACACCCAGGCCACGTTCCAAATGGCACCCTATTCCTTATATACATGTAGTGCTCTACTTTTCACCAGAGCCCTGGGCTCTGGTCAAAATAAGTGCACAATATAGGGAATAAGGTGCCATTTGGGACATGAGCTCAGCCGAGGGAAGTTGTAAAGCTATCGATCTCTGAGGCATTTAACCAGAAGCAGACTGACTCCACTGTTCAGACTAGACTGACCCATTGATCTAACCACACTGGGCTGCTTACCTAAGGTGACGTATCCAATGGTACACACTGCTGAGGCATTCTTTAGAGGGGAACAGCACATTAGGACTCAATATGCTTTGTTGTTTCTCTTGGAGATAGCTATCTTTGGCAATCTTTGAAACTGTCATTGCCAGAATTAGCTTCTGATGAATTTCCAGGAGTTTGAATGTGAGGCTTATTTAACATTAAAAAAAATCAGGAAATGTCACGAGCATCAAGACAGCTCTCTTTTCAGCACAGCAAAGAAAAGCATGTTTTGAAGTATTAAGGTGTGCCCGCGATGTAAAGAGTTAAGGAATTGGGTGTTAATCTGAGTATAGGATGTTTTGTTGTAGATTTGGTATTTTCCTTGACTCCGATGTAGTGACCATTGTCCAAGTTTGTTATTCATATGCTTAAGTTCTTGTGAAGCGACCTTCACAGCTTGCTTGTTTGTCCTCCCCCAGATCCAGTCAAACTCCTTGCATCCTGTCATGTTTGCTGTACTTTGAACCTCCACATCTTTATTTTCTAGATAGTCTTATCAATAAAGGATGGGTTTTTGCCTTCTCGTATTGTGTGATAAAAATGTCAAAGAAGCACTTTTCCCCAGCCGCCTCGTCTCAGTAAAGGCCCCTCTTAGCTACTCTGTCTCTCTCTGGCTATGGAAAGCTCCAATATACTTTCTCAGAAAACAGCCTCCTGCTCCTCAGAAGTGTTCACGTCATTTTTCATCTAATCTGCATCTTTCCAGTTCCTACATACAATTATAGCAATGACCGAAATTAACAACCACTGGAACAGTTATAAACTTGCCTGGAAGAAGACCCACTTGTATCTTGTCCTCACGCACAGTGAGGAAGATGGTTCGGGAGGCAAAGAAAAGACCAAGGGCCACAGTTGGAGAATTACAGAACTTGGCCTCATCTTGGGGTCACCAAATCAACAATTAGATGCCACCTCCATGACAATAGGCTATTTGGAAGGGTTGCCATAAAAAAAGCTTTTATTGAGAGCAACCAACCAATGTAAATCCTGGAGTTTGCTAAATGGCATTGGCACTTGGATAAGAACTGGGTGTTATGGTCAGATGAGATGAAAATATAGTTATTTGGCCATGCACACCAGTGGTGGGTTTGGCCTCGAAAGAAGAATGCAAATGCTGAAAATAACCTCATACCTACTGTAAAATATGGTGGTGGATCTTTGATGTTATGGGGCTGTTTTGCTTCCATTGTTTCTGAGAACCTTGTTAAGGTCAATGGTATCATGAACTTGAACTCCACCAAGTAATAGGATATTTTAGGCAAAAACCTGGTTGCCTCTGCCAGGAGGCTGAAGCTTAACCCCAAGTAGATTTTCGAACAAAACAATGAGCCCAAGCACAAATCAAAATCCACAAAGAAAAACTGTGGATTGTCTGTCAGCCCTGCATTAAAGACCAAAACTGGTCAAATAAAATTGTGATCAATAAAAAAGTATACCAATTTAATTTAAGGACCAAATAACAGCTGTGCCATATAGATTGCTAAATAGTTGGGAAGAGATTTTAGATGTACCAATTCCATGGCACATGGTTTATGAACTGATACGCAAAACGACGCTAGATTCAAAACATAGAATGTTTCAATTTCAATGATTATATACAACTCTTGCAGCCAATATAATGTTATATATATGTTGGATACAAACATCCCAGTTCTGCAGATTTTGCTGCGAAAAGAGAGGATCATTAGATCATTTGTTTTGGTACTGACCATATGTAAGTTGTTTTTGGTCACAGGTCCAGGAATGGCTGAAGATTTCAACATTTACCTGGAGTTAACTCTGCAGATACCACTACTGGGTGATTTGAAAAGTCCTAGTCAATCGATCTATGATATAATAAGAGTTTTAGCAAAAATGTTTATCTTTAATTTACAATCCATGGAACTATGAGAATAGAAAGGTTCAGAACTTTTGTGAAACATCACAGACAGTTGAAAAATATATGGCAAATACAATCCAATATGGATAGTGTTCAGAGATAGATGGGAAGGGCTGAATGTAGCTTAAGGGTGGGTCTAATAACAACAAGATAACTAACGTAAAATATACTGTTTCTGTAAAATGTATATAGGTTCAGCACCTTTGTGAAACAGCTCAGTTAAACATATATGACAAATAGAAATCAAACTGGATGGTCTTCAGAAATAGATTGGAGGGGTTGATGATAGCGGAAGGATAAGAGTAAAAACAAACAACAGATAACTATTGCAAAATAGATTGTGTCCTTAAAATGTAAATACTATGTATAAAATGGAAGTAGAAGCCCAAGTGTTGTTGTTCATTAATTTACTCCAATAAGGGGAGGGGTGGTAGGATTCGTGGAAATTAATGAAGGAAAATGTATGTAAAAAATATGTGTACATATGTACACTCTTGGCATTCCCTCAACCAGCTTCATGAGGTAGTCACCTGGAATGCATTTCAATTAATAGGTGTGCCTTGTTAAAAGTTCATTTGTGGAATTTCTTTCCTTCTTAAAGTGTTTGAGCCAATCAGTTGTGTTGTGACAAGGTAGGGGGGATATACAGAAGATGGCCCTATTTGGTAAAAGACCAAGTCCTTATTATGGCAAGAACAGCTCAAATGAGCAAATAGAAAATGACAGTCCATCATTACAGTTGATACGGAAAATTTCAAGAACTTCAACTGCAGTTGCAAAACCCAAAATCAAGCTCTGAGGAAACTCGCTCTCATGAGGACCGCCACAGGAAAGGAAGACCCAGAGTTACCTCTGCTGCAGAGAATAAGTCCATTAGAGTTAACTGCACCTCAGATTGTATCCCAAATAAATGCTTCACAGAGTTCAAGTAGCAGACACATCTCAACAACTGTTCAGAGGAGACTGCGGGAATCAAGCCTTCATGGTCGAATTGCTGCAAAGGAACCACTACTAAAGGACACCAATAATAAGAAGAGACGTGCTTGGGCCAAGAAACACGAGCAATGGACATTAGACTGGTGGAAATCTATCCTTTGGCCTGATAAGTCCAAATTTGCGATTTTTGTTTCCAACCGCAGTGTCTTTGTGAGATGGCTTGGGATGAGTTGGACCACAGAGTGAATGAAAAGCAGCTAACAAGTGCCCAGCATACAGTTGAAGTCGGAAGTTTACATACACTTAGGTTGGAGTCATTAAAACTTTTTCAACCACTCCACAAATTTCATGTTAACAAACTATAGTTTTGGCAAGTCAGTTGGGACATCTACTAATTTACCAATACAAGTATTTTTTCCAACAATTGTTTACAGATTATTTCACTTATAATTCACAGTATCACGATTCCAGTGGGTCAGACGTTTACATACACTAAGTTGACTGTGCCGTTAAATAGCTTGGAAAATTCCAGAAAATGATGTCATGGCTTTAGAAGCTTCTGATAGGCTAATTGACATAATTTGAGTCAATTGGAGGCGTACCTGTGGATGTATTTCAAGGCCTACCTTCAAACGCCTACCTTCAAGGCCTACCTCTTTGCTTGACATCATGTGAAAATCAAAAGAAATCAGCCAAGACCTCAGAAAAAAAATGTAGACCTCCACAAGTCTGGTTCATCCTTGGGAACAATTTCCAAACGCCTGAAGGTACCACGTCCATCTGTACAAACAATAGTACTCAAGTATAAACACCATGGGACCACGCAGCCGTCATACCACTCAGGAAAGAGACGCGTTCTGTCTCATAGAGATGAACGTACTTTGGTGCGAAAAGTGCAAATCAATCCCAGAACAACAGCAAAGGACCCTGTGGAAATGGAAACAGGTACAAAAGTATCTATCTAGAGTAAAACGAGTCCTATATCCTATATCGACATAACCTGAAAGGCCGCTCAGCAAGAAAGAAGCAACTGCTCCAAAATCGCTACAAAAAAAGCCAGACAACGGTTTGCAACTGCACATGGGGACAAAGATCATACTTTTTGGAGAAATGTCCTCTAGTCTGATGAAACAAAAATATAACTGTTTGGCCATACTAACAATCGTTATGTTTGGAGGAAAAGGGGGAGGCTTGCATGGCGAAGAACACCATCCCAACCGTGAAGCACAAGGGTGGCAGCATCATGTTGTGGGGGTGCCTTGCTGCAAGAGGGACTGGTGCACTTCACAAAATAGATGGCATCATGTGGATGGAAAATTATGTGGATATATTGAAGCAACATCTCAAGACATCAGTCAGGAAGTTAAAGCTTGGTCGCAAATGGGTCTTGCAAATGGACAATGACCCCAAGCATACTTCCAAAGTTGTTGCAAAATGGCTTAAGGACAACAAAGTCAAGGTATTGGAGTGGCCATCACAAAGCCCTGACCTCCGTGTTCCAGAATAGACTTCACTTGGTTTCCCAAATGAAGCACTGGGTAGCTGCCCCGACAGGGTTGGGGAGCACATGGCATACAGAGTTTGGGCAGAGTAATACCTGCCATGCAGCGAGAGGCTGCATGCTCCTCAAACAGTGGTTGATGCATGGAGTGAAATAACCAAAAGTAGCCCACCTGGCATGATAGAAAAACCAATTGTCGGGAAAGCGGCCTCCATTCACAGCCTCCATTACAGCCTCCATTAAACTAAATATAAGTGTAAATATAAGTGTTGATATTAGTTGGCAAGGTTCTTTATTTCAACATTGTGTTTTGGTATATTTCTAATACATTTTAAGACTGTTTCTGGTAGATGTTTTCGTAGAGCCCTTTTCCCTCAGTCTGATCAGAAATCAAAGTCTTTGCTTACCCCAATTCTTTGGGATGGAAAATTGTTGAAAATGTATATATGCCTTAATTTCTCAGAAATAGAAATACTCTTAGCTTTCATTTGACACATCATTTGATATGTTCCTATGAACTTCACATGTTGGTGCTTATAGGTCATTTTATAGGGAAAATCAAATGGAAATCACAAACTTCAGGAGCCTTTTTAAACCTCAAATACCCTTAAAGTTACATTTCCTGCAGGAAAGGTCTCATGCAACAGGGTAATCAAATTAAGATCCTACAGCTGTAACGTCAAAAGACAGCACAATTGACAGATGCCATTAAAATTATATCAGTGCCATCACTAGGCTAGCATGGTTGTTTAACTTGTACAATGTCCTTGATGGCTGTCTCACTGCACTGTAGGTGACTGACAGTCTTGCATGGTCAAACTTAACATGCTGCTCTGTCAGTCTTTTGATGGAGTGTATGTGTGCACATGTGTGTGTGCATCAGTGTGTGTGCCTGTGTGTGTGTGCATCAGTGTGTGCGCCTGGGTGTGTGCCTGTGTGTGTGCGCTCGCTGATTTTGATCTGTCATTATCTCCAAGGGCATTTAAGGACTCTAAAGGTGGTCTTACAGGAACATCAGATAACCATTAACTCTGCCAATCAATAGTCCCTGGTGTCCAAGCTGAACGCTCTGCGCTGGGCCGAGTAGCCAGGCCTTTATTACAGGAGGTTATTTCTTTTTATCTTCATTTTTTTATTTCACTTTTATTTAACCAGGTAGGCCAGTTGAGAACAAGTTCTCATTTACAACTGCGACCTGGCCAAGATAAAGCAAAGCAGTGTGACAAAAACAACACAGAGTTACACATGGGATAAACAAATGTACAGTCAATAACACAATAGAAAAATCTATATACAGTGTGTGCAAATGAGGTAAATTAGGGAGGTAAGGCAATAAATAGTCCATAGTGGCGAAATAATTACAATTTAGCATTAACACTGGAGTGATAGATGTGCAGATGATGATGTGCAAGTAGAGATACTGGGGTGCAAAAAATAACAAAAAGATTAATAACAATATGGGGATGAGGTAGTTGGATGGGCTATTTACAGATTGCCTGTGTACAGGTACAGTGATCAGTAAGCTGTTCTGACAGCTGATGCTTAAAGTTAGAGAGGGAGATATAAGTCTCCAGCTTCAGTGATTTTTGCAATTCGTTCCAGTCATAGGCAGCAGAGAACTGGAAGGAAAAGCGGCCAAAGCAGGTGTTGGCTTTGGGGATGACCAGTGAAATATACCTGCTGGAGTGCTACGGGTGTGTGTTGCTATGGTGACCAGTGATCTGAGATAAGGTGGGGCTTTACTTAGCAAAGACTGAAAGATGACCTGGAGCCAGTGGGTTTTGTGACGAATACGAAGCGAGGGTCAGCCAATGAGAGGTGAGCATCAGGGCAGAGAAGACACAACACACGCCTAGCAGAACCAGCTAGAGGTCCATGCCCTGGTCCAGATAGAGGGCTACAGTCCGGTGGGCTTAAGAACATTTAACCTTACTGCAGTATATTTTTCCTCCTTAGCCCCTTTTTTCAATTTTCGTCTAAAATGACATACCCAAATCTAACTGCCTGTAGCTCAGGCTCTGAAGCAAGGATATACATATTCTTGGTACAATTTGAAAGGAAACACTTTGGCGTTTATGGAAATGTGAAAGGAATGTAGCAGAATATTACATAAAATATCTGGTAAAAGATAATACAAAGAAAATACCAACTGTTCTTTAGCATTTTTTTGTACCATCATCTTTGAAATGCAAGATAAAGGCCAAAATGTATTATTCCAGGCCAGGTGCAATTTAGAATTTAGCCACTAGCGTCAGTGTATGTGCAAAGTTTTATACTGATCCAATGACCATTGTATTTCTGTTAAAAATGTTTTATCAAGACTGCCCAAATGTGCCTAATTTGTTTATTAATAAGTTTATGTTCAAAATGGCGCACTCTCCTCAAACAATAGCATGGTATTCTTTCACTGCAATCGCTACTGTAAATTGGACAGTGCAGTTAGATTAACAAGAATTTAAGGTTTCTGCCAATATCAGATATGTCTATGTCCTGGGAAATGTTCTTGTACTTACAACCTCATGCTAATCGCATTAGCCTACATTAGCTGTACCGTCCCGTGGAATAGTTAAGCTGGGCATAGTAAATATAAAGTGTATCACAACACACTATAGAGATATACTTAGCACATAAAACATACACTACATGTTTATGGAATATGACATCATGGAATATGTATTATTCTGTGTAACATTTGACAGGGCCCTGAGATCCTCAAAAGGTTCTACAGCTGCATCATCGAGAGCAGGCAGTGACTGGTTGCATCACTGCCTGGTACGGCAATTGCTCGGCCTCTGACTGCAAGATACTATAGAGGGTAGTGCATACGGCCCAGTACATCACTGGGGCTAAGCTGCCTGCTATCCAGGACATCTACACCAGGCGGTGTCAAAGGAAGGCCCTAAAAATGGTCAAAGACCCCAGCCACCCCAGTCATAGACTGTTCTCTCTACTACAGCATGGCAAGTGGTACCGGAGTCTAGGACAAAAAGGCTTCTCAACAGTTTTTACCCCCAAGCCATAAGACTCCTGAACAGGTAATCAAATGGCTATTTGCATTGTGTGCCACCAACCCCCAACCCCTCTTTTTACGCTGCTGCTACTCTCTGTTTATCATATATGCAGTCACTTTAACTATTCATGTACATACTACCTCAATTACCTCAAGTGCTCCCGCACGTTGGCTAACCGGGCTATTTGCATTGTGTCCCACCCACCACCTGCCAACCCCCCTTTTATGCTACTGCTACTCTGTTCATCATATTTGCATAGTCACTTTAACCATATCTACATGTACATACTACCTCAATCAGCCTGACTAACCGGTGTCTTTATGTAGCCTTGCTACTTTTATAGCCTCACTACTGTATATAGATCTTGCCTATGCCGTTCTGTACAATCACTCATTCATATATCTTTATGTACACATTCTTTATCCCTTTACACTTGTGTGTATAAGGTACTAGTTTTGGAATTGTTAGGTTAGATTACTCGTTGGTTATTACTGCATTGTCGGAACTAGAAGCACAAGCATTTCGCTACACTCGCATTAACATCTGCTAACCATGTGTATGTGACAAATACATTTGATTTGATTTGATATAGCCTGTCTTTTTACTGTTGTTTTATTTCTTTACCTACCTATTGTTCACCTAATACCTTTTTTGCACTATTGTTTAGAGCCTGTAAGTAAGCATTTCACTGTAAGGTGCATTTCACTGTAAGGTGTTGTATTCGGCGTACAGGACAAATAAACTTTGATTTGATTTGACAACCTATAAAACATAGACCTAGCCCTAGATGGTATGACTGTGAATAGAGAATGGAAACAAACTCTCAGGCATTTTGTCCTCTGAATCATCTAATGTTTAATTAGTTTCTCCACGTTTTAGTCCTTGAAAAAAAAAAATGCTAAAACATACTTGAGCACACCCATGAGATTGGATCTGTTTCATGTACGGGATAAATGAGAAACCTTTATTGGAGTAATTTGAGTACAGACACATGTTCAGTGTAACAAAAAGAGTGCAGTGTCACACAAGAGATTTGCAGTACCATGGACCGCTCCACACACAGCATAAAACACTCATGTGGACCTTTTATCACTGCTTTTCCAGAACAACTGGGTTGCCACTTCTGTCACAACCCTGACCTGACAGTTCACTAGTTCAAAAGCACCTGAACAAAACTAACTACACAGCTTGTATTTAGTGTTATAAAGGTATCTTACTGGAACAGTAATGACCCTACTTAGCTACAGTAGTCTTCACTCCAGAACAGGCCCTCTAGTCTAACTTCACTGACAGACAATGTAAAGTAACAGGAGATATTGGAGTAGTGGTCATCTTTATGACTCAATGAAGCTAACTAGTCATGATGTCACACCCTGATCTGTTTCACCTGTCTTTGTGCTTGTCTCCACCCCCTCCAGGTGTCACCCTACTTCCCCATTATCCCCTGGGTATTTAAACTTGTGTTTTCTGTCTGTCAGTGCCAGTTCATCTTGTATTTTCCAAGTCAACCAGTGTGTTTTTCCTGTGCTCCTGCCTTTTCTGGTCTCTTTTGCTGGTCCTCCCGGTTTTGACCCTTGCCCTTTTTCTGGATTCTG
This sequence comes from Oncorhynchus tshawytscha, assembly GCF_018296145.1. Classification (NCBI taxonomy): domain Eukaryota; kingdom Metazoa; phylum Chordata; class Actinopteri; order Salmoniformes; family Salmonidae; genus Oncorhynchus; species Oncorhynchus tshawytscha. The sequence continues at coordinate 44,428,275 of NC_056447.1, read as the reverse complement.
TACCCGCCTGCCTGACCATTCTGCCTGCCTTGACCTCGAGCCTGCCAGCCACACTGTACCTCCTGGACTCTGGACTGGTTTTGACCTTTTGCCTGTCCACGATCATTCTCTTGCCTACCCCTTTTGGATTTAATAAATATCAAAGACTCAAACCATCTGCCTCCCGTGTCTGCATCTGGGTCTCACCTTGTGCCCTTATACATGATCGGATATCGACATGCCTGGGTGGTTGACCCTGTGACCCCTGTAGAGCAACGCTGTTTGTAGGTCTTCTATAGTGCAGCAGATCAATGGCTGTGACATGAGGCCCCTGACAGCTGATCGATAACAGCCTCCTATTGATTGGCAGTAAATAAAGTGATTGATGGATCGGCCTGAAAATGATTTGGTGACTGAGAGGAGAGGAGTGCATCTGGACTTAGCAAGCCTGTTGGTATAAGTCAGAAGAGGATAGGGAGTAGGAGTGGGAGGAGAAGGAAGAGGAGGAGAAGCAAGAGGAGGAGGAGTAAGAGGAAGCGGAAGAAGGAGATAGAGGAAGGACTACAGCCAATGATGAAGAAGAGGATGAAAATGTGGAGGAGGAAGAAAAGGAAGAAGAGCAGGAGGAGGAGCAGGAGGAAGAGGAGGAGGATGAGAGAATTAAGAGAGGGTGAAGATGATTTCTCTGGCAGAGTAATTAAAGGCCTTTCTCATCTCCGAGGATTTCTCTCTGGGTTTAATTACGGCCTGCGTCTTGCACTTTTTACATTAAACATGATCCAGCCTGGCTTTTGTGGCTCAATAGCTGCGTTTAGACAGGCATACCAATTCTGATATGTTTTTCACTAATTGGTCTTTTGACCAATCAGATCAGCTCTGAAAAATATCTGATGTGAAAAGATCTAATGTGATTGGTCAAAAGACCAATTAGTGGAAAAAAGATTAGAATTGGGTTGCCTGTGTAAACGCAGCCTACTATGGGTATTACATTAACCTATCCTCATTGAGATATATGCCCGCCTGCACACAGGCACAGGCATGCACACACACACACACACACACACACACACTAAATCCAGTCCTTTGTTCAGTTATGCTAATGGCCTGTGGGGGAGCACCTAAGGTGATGGATGCAACTGTGACACTATTTCATAGAGCAGGACACTTCAGTCTTCTTTACCCAGCCCAGACCCATATTGGTGCCCCAGTAGGGGAGGTCACAGCCACAGTACAGTTAGCCACAGCCTGCCTTCCTTTGATATATGACAGTGCCAACTTTCAATTACATATTCCCAGAAACCCAGCCCTGGCCAATCTAATCCTATTCTGGGAGGAAATTAAAGAGTACGGGAGTTGTCCTGAGAGAGGAAAAGAAAAGATTAAGTTATGAAATTCATAAAATCGTTTTTTTGTTGTTGATGAGGACAGAAGAATACACAATCTAATTGAGTGATGAGGGGAGAAGATGGATAGATGATTATGTATGGTATTATGAAAACTTTTTCAAACTCTCCTGTTTACTGCTACGGTATATGAACATCATAACTTTACACCCTTGTACAGTACAGGACATATAACCATTATTTACTGTTTCCCTTGTCTGGTGTGTGCTTTTAAAACAGATTATATAAATGTGTAAGAAATAAATACTTGGTTCATGGTTTCCTAGAATCATTATGGAGGATGGTAATCTAGGCCAGAACATTCAAGGAGTATGTGGGCATACACAATAGGACTAGCCTTGGACATGGAGGTTTCCTTGGCAACTGTTCAATTGAAGAGAGTCCACAGAAAGCCATGGAAATGAATCCGGCAGCCTTATGTGTGGTTATCTAAAGCTGAGTAGAGGCAGTTCGTATAAACAGATCTTTTAGCAGAGGGCCCACCCCCATCCTATCTAGTATCCGAATGAATAAAGCATTCTGTTTGGATTTCATGCAGGGTTCTGACAGATCCAAACAGGGTTCTGTTTATATGGTTACACAGTTCTCTGCTGAACTACTCTTTGTTTTGTGATGCTGCCTCTTGGAATTCCTTCCTGGGAACTGGGTTGACCATTGAAACATGATAGTCGTTGACACCTAACCTACACTGAGCACATCACAACCTGCATATTTTAAAAGCAGTGTTTCACACCTTGCTTTCCTGAATGCTTTAGTTTATAAAATATTTGATGGAGCAGAGGACATGGAAATGGTACTAGCAACAGTAAGTGCATGTCAACTAGTCCCTTGTGAACTGCATTATAAAGTCAAGCTCTATTGATTGCTGCTGACAAAACAATGTTGGTGCTTTTATACATTTCTTGAACAGCGGGAGAGTTAGTAAAGGCCACATGTTAGCAACATTGAGAGAACTAGGTGAAATCAAGTCAGCTAGAAGAACATTTGTCTAAGTTGTATATCTAATAGGCCTACAGTACCTGTCAAAAGTTTGGACACACCAACTAATTCAAGGGTTTTCTTTATTTTAACTATTGTAGAATAACAGTGAAGATATCAGAACTATGAAATAACACCTATGGTATCATGTAGTAACCCAAAAAGTGTTTCACAAATCAAAATATATTTAATATTTGATATTCTTAAAAAGTAGCCACCCTTTGACTTGATGACAGCTTTGCACACCCTTGGCATTCTCTCAACCAGCTTCATGAAGTAGTCACCTGGAATGCATTTCAATTAACAGGTGTGCCACGAAGACACGGCGGTTGGAACCAAAAATCTCAAATTTGGACTCATCAGGCCAAAGGACAGATTTTCATCTGTCTAATGTCCATTGCTCGTGTTTGTTGGCCCAAGCAAGTCTCTTCTTCTTATTGGTGTCCTTTAGTGGTGGTTTCTTTGCTGCAATTCAACCATTAGAGCGTTAGAGCGTTGGACTAGTAACCGGAAGGTTGCAAGTTCAAATCCCCAGCTGACAAGGTACAAATCTGTTGTTCTGCCCCTGAACAGGCAGTTAACCCACTGTTCCTAAGCAGTCATTGAAAATAAGAATTTGTTCTTAACTGACTTGCCTAGTTAAATAAAGGTAAAAATATATATTTTTAAATGTAGGCCTGATTCACTCAGTCTCCTCGGCTGCATTCTGAGGTGCAGTTAACTCTAAGGAACTCATCCTCTGCAGCAGAGGTAACTCTGGATCTTCCTTTCTTGTAGCGGACCTCATGAGAGCCAGTTTCATCATAGCCCTTGATGTTTTTTGCAACTGCACTTGAAGAAACTTTCAAAGTTCATGAAATGTTCTGTATGGACTGACCTTGCCATAATATGGACTTGGTCTTTTACCAAATAGGGCTCTCTTCTGTACACTACCGCTACCTTGTAACAACACAACTGACTGGCTCAGACTCATTAAGAACGAAAGAAATTCCACAAATGAACTTATAACAAGGCACGCCTGTTAATTGAAATGCATTCCAGGTGACTGGTTGAGAGAATGCCAAGAGTGTGCAAGCTGTCATCAAGGCAAAGGGTGGCTACTTTGAAGAATCTCAAACGTAAAATATATTTTGATTTGTTTAACATGTTTTTGGTTACTACATGATGTATTATTTCATGGTTTTGATGACTTCACTTTTATTCTACAACGTAGACAATAGCAAAATTAAAGAAAAACCCTGGAATGAGTAGGTGTGTCCAAACTTTTGACTGGTACTGTGTAAATAAAGATTATATAACACCTGACACCTTAACCCCATGACACAAGCCTGATGTCCACAGAAAAAGGTGTTTCCCACTGGAGAGGACAGACCATAGAGACATAACCAAATGTTCTTTAGCTATGGGACAGACAGACTGAAATAGATGCAATAATGTCCTTTTTAGGGAGATATAACATTAAACGTTGTATTGCATTAAACGGTGTGTCCCAATTACCATTGACTAATTACCTCTAAATAAATAATGCATTGCTGAATGCTTCCAGTATTTGCAAGAACTAAGAGTGTATTTGACATCACCATTACGGTCGAGATATATAACCAACAACTTATAACCAACAATGCGTGTTGTTTGTGAAAAAGTATCTCACACCCATTGCTACAGTATATCTGAGAAGCTGTCATGACAGCAGAAGATGAAGGACATTTATGCACTATAGGCCTAAATCATAAAACCACAATACATATTATTATGAATTATCACTCCCTAAACGAGCGATGAGATTGTAATGAGTTAAACAAGGAAAACAGATCTCCAATATAATTTCATCCAAACAATTTAATTCTTTGTTCTGGACCTGGGTAGATATAATAACTACTGTATGTCTGTCTGGAGTGAAAAAATGTAATCCCTTGCATTTCATGAGTTTAATCAAGGAAATAAGCTGCTAACAGGTCTTTTGAATGTGAAAAAATTGAATAATCATAATATTCAACCATTTGAGAGTCATTGCACTGAAATTCCCTATTTTACTCTACCCTTTATACTAGAGAATACGCCTTTTCTCCGTGCCTCTGAACAGTGAGCAAACACAAACAGTGGGGAGAACAAGTATTTGATACACTGCCGATTTTGCAGGTTTTCCCACTTACAAAGCATGAAGAGGTCTGTCATTTTTATCATAGGTACACTTCAACTGTGAGAGATGGAATCTAAAACAAAAATCCAGAAAATCACATTGTATGATTTTTAAGTAATTAATTTGCGTTTTATTGCATGACATAAGTATTTGATCACCTACCAACCAGTAAGAATTCCGGCTCTCACAGACCTGTTAGTTTGTCTTTAAGAAATCACATTGTAAGATTTTTAAGAAATTAATTCGCATTTTATTGCATGACATAAGTATTTGATACATCAGAAAAGCAGAACTTAATATTTGGTACAAAAACCTTTGTTTGCAATTACAGAGATCATACGTTTCCTGTAGTTCTTGACCAGGTTTGCACACACTGCAGCAGGGATTTTGGCTCACTCCTCCATACATACCTTCTCCAGATCCTTCAGGTTTCGGGGCTGTTGCTGGGCAATACGGACTTTCAGCTCCCTCCAAAGATTTTCTATTGGGTTCAGGTCTGGAGACTGGCTAGGCCACTCCAGGACCTTGAGATGCTTCTTACGGAGCCACTCCTTAGTTGCCCTGGCTGTGTGTTTCGGGTCATTGTCATGCTGGAAGACCCAGCCACGACCCATCTGCAATGCTCTTACTGAGGGAAGGAGGTTGTTGGCCAAGATCTCGCAATACATGGCCCCATCCATCCTCCCCTCAATACGGTGCAGTCATCCTGTCCCCTTTGCAGAAAAGCATCCCCAAAGAATGATGTTTCCACCAGTTGGCTTGGGTTGGTGTTCTTGGGGTTGTACTCATCCTTCTTCTTCCTCCAAACACGGCGAGTGGAGTTTAGACCAAAAAGCTCTATTTTTGTCTCATCAGACCACATGACCTTCTCCCATTCCTCCTCTGGATCATCCATATGGTCATTGGCAAACTTCAGACGGGCCTGGACATGCGCTGGCTTGAGCAGGGGGACCTTGCGTGCGCTGCAGGATTTTAATCCATGACGGCGTAGTGTGTTACTAATGGTTTTCTTTGAGACTGTGATCCCAGCTCTCTTCAGGTCATTGACCAGGTCCTGCCCATGTAGTTTTGGGCTGATCCCTCACCTTCCTCATGATCATTGATGCCCCGCGAGGTGAGATCTTGCATGGAGCCCCAGACCAAGGTGATTGACCGTCATCTTGAACTTCTTCCATTTTCTAATAATAGCGCCAACAGTTGTTGCCTTCTCACCAAGCTGCTTGCCTATTGTCCTGTAGCCCATCCCAGCCTTGTGCAGGTCTACAATTTTATCCCTGATGTCCTTACACAGCTCTCTGGGACTTGGCCATTGTGGAGAGGTTGGAGTCTGTTTGATTGAGTGTGTGGACAGGTGTCTTTTATACAGGTAACGAGTTCAAACAGGTGCAGTTAATACAGGTAATGAGTGGAGAACAGGAGGGCTTCTTATAGAAAAACAGGTCTGTGAGTGCCGGAATTCTTACTGGTTGGTAGGTGATCAAATACTTATGTCAAGCAATAAAATGCAAATGAATTACTTAAAAATCATACAATGTGATTTTCTGGATTTTTGTTTTAGATTCTGTCTCTCACATTTGAAGTGTAATTTTGATAAAAATTGCTGACCTCTACATGCTTTGTAAGTACAAAAACCTGCAAAATTGGCAGTGTATCAAATACTTGTTCTCTCCACTGTATCTATTTGTTTTTCTATTTATTTATTTGTCTTTCAACAAGCCAACTTGGATGGAAAATTACCTAGAATAATAGCGGACGATATTGCCACATCTTCAATTTAAGCCCATTAGAAAATGTGTGTTCTCAGGCCTGGGGATTTTCTATTTCTGTGTTTGCAAAAGTTACTCCCCTACCTATATTATTCGTAGCTGTCTATTTACCACCACAGACCGATGCTGGCACTAAGACCTCACTCAACCAACTCTATTATAAGGCCATAAGCAAACAAGAAAATTCGCAGCCAGAAGCGGTGCTCCTAGTGGCCGGGGACTTTAATGCAGGCAAATTTAAATCAGTTTTACCAAATTTTTGCCAGCATGTCACATGTGCAACCAGAGGAAAAGAAACTTGAGGCAACCTTTACTCCATAACACAGAGATGCATACAAAGCTCTCCCCACCCTCCATTTGACATATCTGACTATAATTCTATCCTCCTGATTCCAGCTTACAAGCAAAAACGAAAGCAGGTAGTACCAGTGACTCGCTCAACATGGAAGTGGTCAGATGACGTGGATGCTATGCTACAGGACTGTTTTGCTAGCACAGACTGTAATTACGACGTCGTTCCCACAGAGACCATACGTACAGTGCCTTCCGAAAGTATTCGGGGATAAATCTGGGATAAAATGGTAAATTAATTCAAATACTACAAGCGTGGGGTAATGTTCTCGAATTTACAACAGAAATGTCAGGGGCTGTTCATATCTACAGTGCCTTCCGAAAGTATTCGGCCCCCTTGAACTTTGCGACCTTTTGCCACATTTCAGGCTTCAAACATAAAGATATAAAACTGTATTTTTTTGTGAAGAATCAACAACAAGTGGGACACAATCATGAAGTGGAACGACATTTATTGGATATTTCAAACTTTTTTAACAAATCAAAAACAGAAAAATTGGGCGTGCAAAATTATTCAGCCCCCTTAAGTTAATACTTTGTAGCGCCACCTTTTGCTGCGATTACAGCTGTAAGTTGCTTGGGATATGTCTCTATCAGTTTTGCACATCGAGAGACTGAATTTTTTTCCCATTCCTCCTTGAAAAACAGCTCGAGCTCAGTGAGGTTGGATGGAGAGCATTTGTGAACAGCAGTTTTCAGTTCTTTCCACAGATTCTCGATTGGATTCAGGTCTGGACTTTGACTTGGCCATTCTAACACCTTCCGTTTTGTCACCAGCATGACCTTTAAACAGGTCAACAAAGACCTTGAAACAGATCCACAGATGACGCAATCTCAATCATACTCTGCCCTTTCCCATCTGGACGAAAGGAACACCTATGTGAGAATGCTGTTAATTGACTACAGATCAGCGTTCAACCCCACAGTGCCCACAAAGCTCATCACTTAGCTAAGGACCCTGGGACTAAACACCTCCCTCTGCAACTGGATCCTGGACTTCCGGAAGGACCGCCCACAGGTGGTAAGGGTAGGCAACAACATGTCTGCCACGCTGATCCTCAACACCTCAGCCCCTAAAGGCTTGTGTACTTAGTCCCCTCCTGTACTCAGTCCCCTCCTGTACTCCCATGACTGCATGGCCAAACACGACTCCAACACCATTAAGTTTGCTGACAACACAACAGTGGTAGGCCTGATCAACGACAATGATGAGACAGCCTATAGGGAGGAGGTCAGTGAACTGGCAGTGTGGTGCCAGGACAACCTCTCCTTCAATGTGAACAAGACAAAGGAGCTGATGGTGGACTACAAGAAAAGGCGGGCTGAACAGGCCCCCATTAACATCAACGGGCAGTAGTAGAGGGGGTCAAGAGTTTCAAGTTCCTTTGTGTCCACATAACCAACAAACTATCATGGTCCAAACACACCAAGACAGTCGTGAAGTAGGCATGGCAAAACCTTTTCCCCCTCAGGAGACTGAAAAGATTTGGCATGGGTTCCCAGATCCTCAAAAATGTCTACAGCTGCACCATCGAGAGCATCCTGACCGGTTGCATCACCGCCTAGTATGGAATCTGCTCAGCATCTGACCGTAAGGCGCTACAGAGGGTAGTGTGTATGGCCCAGTACATCACTGGGGCCAAGCTTCCGGTCATCCAATACCTATATAATTGGCGGTGTCAGAGGAATGCCCATAAAATTGTCAGAGACTCCAGTCATCCAAGTAATAGACTGTTTTCTCTGCTACTGCATGGCAAGTCAGACCGGAGCGCTAAGTCTAGGACCAAAAGGCAAATTTGGTAAATATTTTCTTAACTCTTCTTTAACTGAACTGTTGGTTAAGGGCTTGTAAGTAAGCAAGTGAGGTCTACACTTGTATTCGGGCGCATGTGACAAATAATGTTTGATTTGATTTGATTTACAGGCTCAAATAGTCAACCAGTCAGCCTGTTTTCCAGCCCTTAGTAAACTTTTGGAAAAAATTGTGTTTGACCTGGTACAATGCTATTTCACAGTAAACAAATTGACAGTAGGCTCTCAGCACGCTTATAGGGAAGGACATTCAACAAGCACAGCACTTACACAAATGACTGATGATTAGCTGAGAGATATTGATGATACAACATTCCACTGGCTTTGAGTGAGTAAAGCCAGCATGGCTGGCCTTTGACTGTATACAGAGAGCTAACATTAAAATGATGCATGTCAATCTGTCCTGGCTCAAAGTGGAGGAGAGATTGACTTCATCACTACTTGTATTTGTGAGAGGTATTTACATGTTGAATGCACCGAGCTGTCTGCTTGAACTACTCGGACACCGATGCATACCCCACAAGACATACCCCACAAGCCACCAGAGGTCTCTTCACAGTCCCCAAAACCAGAACAGACTATACACAGTACTACATAGAGTCATGACTACATGGAAATCTATTCCACATCAAGTAACTCATGCAAGCAGTAAAATCTGATTTAAAAACAGATAAATATACACCTTATGGAACAGCAGGGACTGTGAAGAAACATGAACACTGGCACAAACACACATACACACGATAAGACACACACTCTACACACACGTACACATTGATGTTGTATTGTAAATATGTGATAGTGGAGTAGTGGCCTGAGGGAACACACTTAATGTATTCAGCAAAGTGTTATGAAATGTAATGTCATGTAATATTTTAAACAGTATATAACTGCCTTAATGTTGACGGACCCCAGGAAGAGTAGCTGCTGCCTTGGCAACAGCTAATGGGGATCAATAAATACAAATACAAATTGCTTAACAATATGAAAGCAGATCAAATTAAATTGAACAATCTTGCCAAAAATCGTACAGGTAGAACAAACCTCTTCAGAATGTCATGGCTCCAAAAGTTGGCATATTTATTCTCAGTAATACCAACTACCTCACCGAAGACATTCTTTCAAAAAAGTATCCTAGGTCAAAATAGAGTTTATATGGACAAATAAAACTCGTGGAATAGAAAGGAAAGTTTTACATTTTCCTATGTCTGAGGGTGGTTTTAACCTTCCAGATTTGGAATTGTATCATCTTGCCACCCAAGGCAATTACTTGCGACATACTGTATAGTTAAATGCACTAAAGAAGAACAATGGGTACACCTTGAAGATGCACATGCTCATCCCCAGAATCTGTTTGTGTCTATCTTCAAAGGATAAAGCTAAGAACATTAACAACTTCATAGTTAAGAACACTATAACAACATGGAAGAAAATGAAAGTATTCTACAATAACCAATATCACTCCCTAAAAAACACAGGCCTATGGAACAATCCTTGGATAGCTTTTCAGAATGAGCAGATATATTGGTCCACATGGAAAGTTACAGGCATAGAACCTGTAAATGACCTGGTAATAGATACAATGGATACAGTTGAAGTCGGAAGTTTACATACACTTAGGTTGGATTCATTCAAATTATTTTTTTAACGACTCCACAAATTTCTTGTTAACAAACTATAGTTTTGGCAAGTCGGTTAGGACATCTACTTTGTGCATGACACAAGTAATTTTTCCAACAATTGTTTACAGGCAGATTATTTCACTTATAATTCACTGTAACACAATTCCAGTGGATCAGAAGTTTACATACACTAAGTTGACTGTGCCTTTAAACAGCTTGGAAAATTCCAGAAAATGATGTCATGGCTTTAGAAGCTTCTGATAGGCTAATTGACATAATTTGAGTCAATTGGAGGTGTACCTGTGGATTTATTTCAAGGCCTACCTTCAAACTCAGTGCCTCTTTCCTTGACATCATGGGTAAATCAAAAGAAATCAGCCAAGACTTCAGAATTGTTTTTGTAGACCTCCACAAGTCTGGTTCATTCATGGGAGCAATTTCCAAACACCTGAATGTATCACGTCTATCTGTACATACGTACTATTGTAAGTATAAACAACATGGGACCACGCAGCTGTCATACCGCTCAGGAAGGAGACGCGTTCTGTCTCCTAGAGATGAACGTACTTTGGTGCAAATCAATCCCAGAACAGCAAAGGACCTTGTGAAGGAAACAGGTACAAAAGTATCTATATCCACAGTAAAACGAGTCCTATATCGACATAACCTGAAAGGCCGCTCAGCAAGGAAGAAGCCACTGCCCTAAAACCACCATGAAAATGCCAGTCAACGGTTTGCAACTGCAGATGGGGACAAAGATCATACTTTTTGGAGAAATGTCCTCTGGTCTGATGAAACAAAAAAAGAACTGTTTGGCCATAATGACTATTTTTATGTTTGGAGGAAAAACGGGGAGGCTTGCAAGCCGAAGAACACCATCCCAACCGTGAAGCACGGGGGTGGCAGCATCATGTTGTGGGGGTGCTTTTGCTGCAGGAGGGACTGGTGCACTTCACAAAATAGATGGCTTCAGGAGGAGGGGAATGATGTGGATATATTGAAGCAACATCTCAAGACATCAGTCAGGAAGTTAAAGCTTGGTCGCAAATGGGTCTTGCAAATGGACAATGACCCCAAGCATACTTCCAAAGTTGTGGCAAAATGATACAACCAGTAAGTCAAGGTATTGGAGTGGCCATCACAAAGCCCTGACCTCAATCCTATTTGTGGGCAGAAATGAAAAAGCATGTACGAGCAAGGAGGCCTACAAACCTGACTCAGTTACACCAGCTCTGTCAGGAGGAATTGTGGAAGGCTACCCAAAACATTTGACCCAAGTTAAACAATTTAAAGTCAATGCTACCAAATACTAATTGAGTGTATGTAAACTTCTGACCCACTGTGAATGTGATGAAAGAAATAAAAGCTTAAATAAATAATTCGCTCTAGTATTATTCTAACATTTCACATTCTTACAATAAAGTGGTGATCCTAACTGACAGGGAATTTTTACTTGGATTAAATGTCAGGAATTGTGAAAAACTTAGTTCAAATGTATTTGGCTAAGGTGTATGTAAACTTCAGACGTCAACTGTAAATACATTTATTTCTATGACAGAATAAAAAAGAAATGTAGGACTGACCAATGTAGATATTTTCGATTTCAAATCTTTCGAAAATCAGAGCAATCTCGAAGGAATCTTATTTTAGTCCAAAAAGGATGTTCATCTGATAGGTAACATACAAATCCTTGCAGAGAGCGTAGCATATCCAACTGACAACCTCTTTGAAAAAATATAAACTATTGGAACCAAGACTTAAAAATAACTGATACTGGCAAGAGATGGAGGGAATGTTGGAAGTTAACTAACAAAATGACAGTTACGAAAATGTATACTTAATCCAGTATAAACTATTTTATAAACTGTATGATTCGAGCCCTGAATGCTGATAGGCTGACAGCCGTGGTACTGTATATAAGACCGTATATCACGGGTATGACAAACATTTATTTTTACTTCTCTAAATACGTTGGTAACCAGTTTATAATAGTATTAAGGCACCTTGGGGGTTTGTGATACTGTATGTGGCCAATACACCACGGCTAAAGGCTGTGTCTAGGCACTCTGCGTTGCGTCGCGCTTAAGAACAGCCCTTAGCCATTGTCACGGTTTTCTTCCTGCGAAGGAGAGGCGGACCAAAACGCAGCGTGGTTGAAGTTCATGGTTCTTTAATAAGAGACACTTAACATGAACAAACTACAAAACAATAAACGTGAAAACCGAAACAGTCCTAACTGGTGCATAAAACACAAAGACAGGAAACAACCACCCACAAAACCCAACACAAAACAGGCTACCTAAATATGGTTCCCAATCAGAGACAATGACGAACACCTGCCTCTGATTGAGAACCATATCAGGCCAAACATAGAAATAGACAAACTAGACACACAACATAGAATGCCCACCCAGCTCACGTCCTGACCAACACTAAAACAAGGAAAACACACAAGAACTATGGTCAGAACGTGACAGCCATGGTTTATTGGTCATTTTCCACATCCCCTCTGGCCTTATTGCTTAAGTATATAATTTGTTATACAAAAGACAAGTGTAAAAATAAGAATTACACAATAATCCATACCTTCTGGGAATGCTATAAAGTCCAAAGTTATGGGCGAAGTTAGAAGGTTGGCTGTCAGGAGTATTACAATGTCAATTTACTTTTAATCCATCTGTCCGTCAGCTTATTTCAAGACATGGCATATGAGGGTGCAGTGAGATATCCTATGGGTTTGACAATAGTTTTCTTGTCAATCATCTTGAAAAGACTTATACTTAAAAATTTGACAACCAAAACTCCACCATTAACACAATGGAACGTTCAAATGCTTTGTTATCTAAATATTAAAAGTGCATGGGCGACAGTGAGAAACAAAATGGCACAGTTTGAGGCCATGTGGCGGGGAGTGATGCGGCGCTGGAGATGGCGGTGTGAGCAGGTGGGTTTGGGCAGGTGTGATGCCGTTGATGTGTGTGTTGGTTTGTATGTTGTCGTTTGTACGTGTATGTTTTTTATATATATATATTTTTAAAATAATCCACCCCAAAAATGAATAATAGACTCTCTAAATCTATGTGAATAACATTGAATCCCTGGCTGGAATAAGGGCTGGACTTGATTTAGCGGAGGTGTAATGAGCCCTGTGATGAGATACAGGCTGTGTTGGAGTGTTAATGCTCATGAAATACCCTACCCCAAAAATGGTAGGAGGATAATAAATGAGTTCAGATAGTTGGTCATACCTAGCTATGGGGTGCACTGTACCTATCTGTTCGACATGGCATAAGGGCTGGACTTAATAATTGGCCTGTGAGTACAGTACAGTACACTACTATGTCTATGTGCTTTCTTGCCTCTTCTTCATCCCATTTAATTGCCCCGTCGGTGAGAGATTAATCTTGCATTTTTTTGTAGTCTGTACTAATTCCTCTTCTGGATCTGTTTCTGCGCTCTTGCCAACTCCTTATGGAATTGTCATGACAAATGTTTGGCTTGACAATGACAATGTAATAGACAAAAGCTCAAACAAATCTGGGACCAGGCTAGTATATACCCAGTAGAGGGGAGGACAACATTGTATTGCTCTCAGCAGGAAGAGTCCATAAACCCTAACAGCAGGACACAAGTCTTTATATCGCTCCATGACAACCATTTAAAACCTGTCATTGTTTGTGTTCACGCATCGTCAGAAATTATCCATCTGGTTGATCATAATATTCTACCAAGAGCTCTTTCTTAGTTTAATGAAGCCTATTCACCACTAACACAGACAAAGACAAACTCACAGTAGTCTATTACAGAGGGGTTTAAGCCTACCTCAAGTAGCCACAGTGTATCTTGTCATGTGAACCTGTGCTACTAGTTCCTAAAACTTGCCAGCAGCCATCGGTGACTTTATGAGTATTCAACATTCCAACACAGCTAGTCTGGTTGACATAATCCACATGATACAAGCTATGATATATGGGTTTTAATTATGAAAATATCCCCCAGTTAATTAGGGGACAATTAAGTAATGTGACATGATCACCAAGTAATACACTGATTGTCTGAGGACTCAGATCATGCATTTCTATTGAGTGGACTGAAAGTCTCTTCTTGGACCTCAAGTATAGGCCTAAGTGAGAGAGGGGGGCTTTAAACAAGTCAATGTGGTTTTCAGTTCTTCTATTCTTGTCTGTATGAAGTAAACTTAAGAAGGCCAGCAATAAAACAGGGACTAAAAGTAGAGTAGCCTAGCTCCACTCTTCTACTGTTCACTCCAGTAGCCAAGCTCTGCCATTCTACTGTTCACGCCAGTAGCCAAGCTCTGCCAGGACCAAGGTGCAGCGTGGTGAGCGTACATTTTCTTTATTTTAATCAAAATGACGCCAAACAAACCACTAAAACACTACAAAAACTAACTGTGACGCTCAAAAGCAAAGTGCTTTAAACAGAGTCAACTTCCCACAAACACAGGTGGGAAAAAGGGTACCTAAGTATGGTTCCCAATCAGAGACAACGATAGACAGCTGTCCCTGATTGAGAACCATACCTGGCCAAACACAAAGAAATAGAAAACATAGAACACAAAACATAGAATGCCCACCCCAACTCACACCCTGACCAAACCAAAATAGAGACATAAAAAGGATCTTTAAGGTCAGGGCGTGACAGCCATTCTACTGTTCACTCCAGTAGCCAAGCTCTGCCGTTCTACTGTTCACTCCAAATCAAATCAACCATTATTTGTCACATGCGCCGAATACAACAAGTGTAGACCTTACCGTGAAATGCATACTTACAAGCCCTTAACCAACAGTGCAGTTCAAGGAGAATTAAGCAAATATTTATCAAACAAACTGAAGTTTAAAAAAAATGTGAATAAAAAGTAACACAACGACATAACAATAATGAGGCTATATATATATATATATATATATATATATATATATATATATATATATATATATATATATATATATATATATATATATATATATATATATATATATATATATATATATATATATATATATATATATATATATATATATATATATATATATATATATAAGGGTACCGGTACCAAGTCAGTGTGCAGGGGTACAGGTTAGTTGAGGTAATTGGTTCATGTAGGTAGGGGTAAAGTGATTATGCATAGATAATAATCAGCGAGTAGCAGCAGGCAGTGTACAAAACAAATGGGGGGGTCAATGTAATAGTCCGGTGGCCATTTGATTAATTGTTCAGATGTGTTATGATTTGGGGGTAGACGCTGTTAGGAGCCGATTGGTCCTAGACTTGGCACTCCGGTACCGCTTGCCGTGCGGTAGCAGAAAAAATAGTCTATGACTTGGGTGACTGGAGTCTCTGACAATTTTATGGGCATTCCTCTGACACCGCCTATTATATAGGTCCTGGATTGCAGGAAGCTTGGCCCCAGTGATGTACTGGGCCAGACGCACTTCCCTCTGTAGTGCCTTACGGTCATATACCGAACAGTTGCCATACCAGCTGTAAAACTTTTTGAGGATCTGGGGACCCATGCCAAATCTTTTCAGTCTCCTGAGGGGGAAATGGTTTTGTCGTGCCCTCTTCACGACTGTCTTGGTGTGTTTGAAGCATGATAGTTCGGTTATGTAGACACCAAGGAACTTGAAACTCTCGACCCGCTCCACTCCCCAATTTCGTGTTATCCAATTGGTAGTTACAGTCTTTCATTGGTAGTTACAGTTTCATCGTTGCAACTCCCGTAAGGACTCGAGAGGGAGGCGAAGGTCAAAACACAACCCAACCAAGCCGCACTGCTTCTTGACACAATGCCCACTTATCTTGGAGTTCACCATCAGCTCCTTTGTCTTGCTCACATTGAGGGAGAGGCTGCACCACACTGCCAGCTCTCTGACCTCCTCCCTATAGGCTGCCTCATCGTTGTCGGTGATCAGGCCTACCACTGTTGTGTCGTCAGCAAACTTAATGATGGTGTTGGAGTCGTGTTTGGCCACACGGTCGTGGATAAACAGGGAGTACAAGAGGGGACTAATCAGCGTGGCAGAGGTGGATCAGCATGGCAGACGTGTCGTTGCCTACCCTTACCACCTGGGGGCGGCCCATCAGGAAGTCCAGGATCCAGTTGCAGAGGGAGATGTTTAGTCCCAGGGTCCTTAGCTTAGTGATGAGCTTCGTGGGCACTATGGTGTTAAACGCTGAGTTGTAGTCAATGAACAGCATTCTCCCATAGGTGTTCCTTTTGTCCAGGTGGGAAAGGGCAGTGTGGAATGCGATGGGGATAGCGTCATCTGTGGATCTGTTGGGGCGGTATGTGAATTGGAGTGGGTCTAGGGTATCCTGGAGGATGCTGTTGATGTGAGCCATGACCAGCCTTTCAAAGCACTTCATGGCTACCAATGTGCTACAGGGTGGTAGTCATTTAGGCAGGTTACCTTTGCTTCCTTGGGCACAGGGACTATTGTGGTCTGCTTGAAACATGTAGGTTTTACAGACTCAGTCGGGGGAGAGGTTGAAAATGTCAGTGAAGTCACTTGCCAGTTGGTCCACGCATGCTTTGAGTACACATCCTGGTAATCCATCTGGCCTCGCGGCTTTGTGAATGTTGACCTGTTTAAAGGTCTTGCTCACATCGGCTACCGAGAGCATTATCACACAGTCATCCAGAACAGTTGTTGCACTCCTGCATGCTTCAGTGTTGCTTGCCTCGAAACGAGCATGAAATGCATTTAGCTCGTCTGGTATGCCCGTGTCACTGGGCAGCTCGCGTCTAGGTTTCCCTTTGTAGTCCGTAATAGTTTTCAAGCCCTGCAGGAGCAGTAGCCAAGCTCTACCATTCTACTGTTCACTCCAGTTCTACTGTTCACTCCAGTAGCCAAGCTCTACTGTTCCACTGTTCACTCCAGTTCTACTGTTCACTCCAGTAGCCAAGCTCTACTGTTCCACTGTTCACTCCAGTTCTACTGTTCACTCCAGTAGCCAAGCTCTACTATTCTAGTGGCTAGTAGCCAAGCTCTGCCATTTTACTGTTCACTCCAGTTCTACTGTTCACTCCAGTAGCCAATCTCTACAGTTCCACGGTTCTACTCCAGTGGTGGCTGGGGTCTTTTAGAGCACCAGGGACACAAAGTTAGCATTCTGTGTGTAGCTCCTGAAATCTAATGTCGCTAAGTGCTGGTCCATCATGCAACACAGACATTAAACAACTTCTTATGGCTGGGGGCCAGTATTGAGTAGCTTGGATGAATAAGGTGCCCAGAGTAAACTGCCTGCTACTCAGGCCCAGAAGCTAAGATATGCATATTATTAGTAGACTTGGACAGAAAACACTCCGTTTCTAAAACTGTTTGAATGATGTCTGAGTATAACAGAACTCATATGGCAGGCAAAAACCTGAGAAAAAAATCTAACCAGGAAGTGGGAAATCTGAGGTTTGTAGTTTTTCAAGTCTTTGCCCATCCAATATACAGTGTAAAATTTCATCTGATTGCACTTCCTAAGGCTTCCACTAGATGTCAACAGTCTTTAGAACCTTGTTTGAGTCTTCTACTGTGAAGGGGGGCGAATAAGAGCTGCTTGAGTCAGGTGTCTTGCAGAATACCATGAGCTCAGTCAGGCGCACGCCCGTGAGAGTGTGCTGCGTTCATTTTCATTTCTAAAGACAAAGGAATTGTCCGGTTGGAATATTATTGAAGATTTATTAGAAAAACATTCTAAAGATTGATTCTATACATCGTTTGACATGTTTCTACGAACTATAATGGAACTGTCTTCTGAACTATGTGCCTGCGCCTTGTGAATTTGGATTTGTGAACTAAACCCGCAAACAGAGGTATTTGGACATAAATTATGGACTTTATCGAACAAAACAACATTTATTGTGGAACTGGGATTCCTGGGAATGCATTCCGATGAAGATCAAAGGTAAGTGAATATTTATAATGCTATTTCTGACTTCTGTTGACTCTACAACATGGCGGGTATCTGTATGGCTTGTTTTGGTGCTTGAGCACTTTACTCAGATTATTGCATGGTGTGCTTTTTCCATAAAGCTTTTTTAAAATCTGACATAGCGGTTGCATTAAGGAGAAGCATATCTTTAATTCCATGTATAACACTTGTATTTTCATCAACATTTATGATGAGTAGATGTGGCTCTCTGCAAAATCACCAGATGTTTTGGAAGCAAAACATTACTGAACATAACGCGCCAATGTAAACATAGATTTTTGGATATAAATATGAACTTTATCGAACAAAACATACATGTATTGTGTAACATGAAGTCCTATGAGTGTCATCTGATGAAGATCATCAAAGGTTAGTTTTATCTCTATTTCTGCTTTTTGTGACTCCTCTCTTTGGCTGGAAAAATGGCTGTGTTTTTCTGTGACTTGGCCCTGACCTGCCATAATCGCATGGTGTGCTTTCGCCGTAAAGCCTTTTTGAAATCGGACACTGTGGTGGGATTAACAACAAGTTTATCTTTAAAATGGTGTATAATACTTGTATGTTTGAGGAATTTTAATTGAGATTTCTGTTGTTCTGAATTTGGCGCCCTGCACTTTCACTGGCTGTTGTCAAATCGATCCCGTTAACGGGATTTCAGCCGTAAGAAGTTTTAAGTGGAGAAGAGTTTTTTAAAATCTTTCTCTTGCTAGTCTCTCTCCACAAAGCCATTCTGTTCTCTAACATCAAAACAGCCTGTTTGTCTCCATACGGTGCTCTGTACGGTGTGGTGCTGCTCTCTTTGACGATGTGTCCTCCTGTCTGACCCACAGACAGAGGGAAATAATGAAATAAAAAGGAGAGCAAACAGCAGGCAGGTGAGCCTGCCTAAAATGCCTACGACTGCATATGGATGCACTTAATGCTAGTCTATCTGCTCATTAGCCTGCCAATTAGGTGGCCTAATTTCACACTGACATTTAGAAATGTTCCCCCATTAATGGAAAAGCAACAGTGAGAGACAGAGAGACAGAGAGACACCCAGAGACAGAGAGAGAGGAGAGAGAGAAATAAAAGTTTATCCTCTGAATAATGTTCAAGATGGAGAATCGTGAACTACTGGCTGCCCAGATTGAATTTAGTTAGTAGCGCAACATAACGATGACACATATAAATTAAGGTTCACTCAAACTTGAAAAATAACAAGCACTGCTTGCCTCTTGTCATCATTTATGTCTTTCAACATTTAATACTATAAGATGTTTACTTCAACAAAGTGAGGGACACATTCTGAAAGCACATCATACATTGATAAAAATCCAGACACGAAGAAGATTCCACTTTCATGTCAAAATTAGCTATTTTCTGACTAGCTCTTGAATAGATTGTATACGGCATCCTTAAGGAAGGAGCCATCCAGCTGCTCACTCAACAAATCGGACAACAACTGAGGATAGACCTCAGAAAACAGGCTAATGGTGCTGTGTCATCCGTGAGATGGTATGAGAGACCACAGGGCCAATCATAAGCCTTTCAGATCCAAAGCCAGTGTCTCTCCATGCATACACCCAACCGCCCACCCGCCCACACAGGGCTCATAGCCTCATACAAGGATAGACTATAAAACCATAGAAATATAGTCGCATTCAGCAGAGAGACACGAGGGGAGAGGGGGAGGGAGGGATAGGGGGACAGAGAGGAAAACAGACAAAGAGAGGAAAACAGAGACAAAGAGAGGAAAAGAGAGAAATACAGGAAAAGGGGAAGAGAGAAGCAGAAAGAGGAGAGACAGGAAAAAGGGAGATGGAGAGAGAGAGATGAGTGGGAGGAATTAAAGCCTTGGGCTGCTCTGTTTATCCACCACCGGCACCCATCCTTCATGTGTAGAGCAGGACCCGTGGACGTAGAGCAGGACCCGTGGACGTAGAGCAGGACCCGTGGACGTAGGGCAGGACCCGTGGACGTAGGGCAGGACCCGTGGACGTAGGGCAGGACCCCTGGACGTAGAGCAGGACCCCTGGACGTAGAGCAGGACCCCTGGACGTAGGGCAGGACCCCTGGACGTAGAGCAGGACCCCTGGACGTAGAGCAGGACCCCTGGACGTAGAGCAGGACCCGTGGACGTAGAGCAGGACCCCTGGACGTAGAGCAAGACCCCTGGACGTAGAGCAAGACCCCTGGACGTAGATTAGGCCTCGTAGTCGTGCCTCGCCATCAGTAACAAACAAGGGTTTAAGCGAGGAAAGATGGATCAAGACGCTATTGCACACTGACGGCACCCTTCCATTTATTTATTTCCTTCTCTCTCTAAGTTCTCTGTCATATACAGTACACACAATATACTCTCTTGCACATACAAGCAAGCTCACACACACACAAGGTATTGCGGCACGCCAGACCATTAATTCAACAGGGACAGTTCACTTTGTCATTTTATCCCCCTCTCCTCCACTGCTTGTACCATAAAAGACATCAGTATCTGGAGATGAGATCTAATTTGAGACAGATGGGAGATGGGAGTCTGCAGGTGCCGGGTGTCTGGTGGAAGGATTTGAAGGAAAAAGAGAGAGAGAGAGAGGGAGAGAGAGAGAGAGAGAAAGAGAGAGACAGAGAGAGAGACAGAGAGCGAGAGAGAGACCGAGAGAGAGAGAGAGAACAAAAGACAGTGAGATTGTCTCTCGGTCTGAGAAAGAACGAAAGATGTAGGGAAGGAGAGAGAGAAGAGAGTGGAAAAAGAGAGCAAGAGAGGGGGGGGGTAAAGGCGCTGAAGCGTTTCCCGGGGAACCGTGCAACAGACCTGTTTGGCTTCTTTGAAAGAACGAGAGGGGTAGTGAAGGACAGAGAGAGGAAACAGAGATAGAGAAAGGCAAAGAGAGAGACAGAAAGAATGAGAGAGGTAAGGAAGGAGAGAGAGAGAGAGAGAGAGAGAGACAGAGAGAGAAAGAGAGGGGAGGGGGGAGCAAGCATAAAGGTAAAAGGTACTGGAGCGTTTCCCAGGGAACAGTGCAACAGACATGTTTGGCTTCTTTGCATCTGACAGCTGTGCAGCAATCTCGTACTACAGAACAGGTTTGATTTTTATCAACCTCATCCTCTGTGTACATCTGTCCACAACTCAACAACACACAGAAATGAATGGCATTCTTATCTGAGTACACACAATACAGTTCTGTACTGTAGCCTGGCTTTCTATACCAGACACCACCACACTGCATATGATTTTCATGATGCCAACAGCATGTTTCTTGTGCATGTATATAATAATATTACAGTCAAAATCCACTGGATAGGATATAATGCTGTGAGGCAGTGAAGGAGAATGTTCAAGGCCCTGCATCTTTGTGATGGTTAGGAGATCACAATCACATATAGTAAAGCACACACTCATGCAAGCATATAAACCCTCACATCTACTAAATGTGGTTACTTGGAAGTCGGGGCAACGTACGTTTTTGGTTTCCCATTTCTTCTCGGAAGGAAGCCATACATTTCCTGACCAGTAAAACAGAAAACTTACTGGGAATGTCCATTTTTAGCTTGCAGGGAGGTTCTGAGAACGTTTACTATGGTTCCCTGAATGTTTTGGAATTAGTCCACTGCGCCACCAAGATGGAGCTAGCGTTCACAAAACCGTTCATTTTGGTCTATTCAAACAAACCCCATTTCAAAGGAAACAAGCACCCATTAAGATCAACACACCTGAACACACTTAACAAGACAGAGTACAGAGAGAGTTTTGTTGATGTTGGGAATGGAATGTGTTTTTAAATAACATTCTTAGAATGTAACTAATGTTTGCTTGTGCTTTTTATGGAACGTTTTCATGTTCTGAGAACATGACTTTAAAGTAAAGATTCACCCATTTTGAATGTTATATTGTTTTTGTGTATCTCTGAGCGATGCTCTATCGATTCCCTGGGTCATTTCATGTGTATCTGAGTTATTGCCGTTCAAGCAGGCAGAACTTCTGCCAGTGTGATGTAGCATTGTGTTAAAGGGTCTCTGGAAGTTAATAGGAATATGACTTTTAGATCGTTAAAACGTCTGTCATACATGTCAGATTCTAATACTGGCCGATGTCTTCTCTCAATGAGCCATTGATCATATTTTCGCAATATTCCTACCTTGAGAAATGTGTAATTTAACAGAGGGTCTAACACATTTCTCCTATTTGTCTGCCTCTTCAGTCCAGGGTGCATTGCATGGTGTCGTTGTGAATGTCAGACTCCACTCTGTGAGGCACATCAATCTGCAGGTTAAACATGGTGAGATTGTAGACTCCTAAATTGATATTGCATTTTGTTTAGGCAATTATAAAGCTAACTACCTTCTTCACATGCTGATATTGACTTTGGTAGTATTGTGTGTAGCTACATTTGCTAGCTAGCTACTGGCCAGCAAGCCCATAGAGAGAGCATTGCATTGTGGGTTTTTTAGTCGTCTTGAGCTGCAACAGATTTCCACAATGATTTTCACGTTGCTACCAACCTTATTACAATGACAAAATTCAATTCAATTCACAATATTGTTCTCACATATTAGTGTTATGCAACACTGTAAATTATAGGAATGAGTGGTTTTGGGTGGATTTTTCCTTTAAATAGAAACATGAGGAAACCTGCAGAAAACATTATGCTGAAGTTCTTAGAACATTATGTGCTAGCTGGGTATCCTGCACCATTCCCAGAACATTGTGGGAAGGTCGTGTGCAAAATAACCAAAGGAGAACCACGCTCTCACCAAGGTCTAAGAAATATATGGTTCTCAGAACATTATGTGCTAGCTGGGATAACATATGCACACACACATACAGGGACAGTAGATCAGGCATGAACACACACACACAGAAAGCTTCTCACTGCATCACAGGATATGTAACCGTGTGCTGCAGCATGTGGGGGTTTTGGTTTGTGTAGCACAGGAAACCTCCTAATCACATCCCAGCACAAGAGGTAAACTGCAAAACACCCTGCACAACGACAGTAACACCTCAACTAAACCCAAGGCCAGGGGATTGTCAACACTCACAGTGATTTCACTGAAACTGGTTGATTACAGTAAGGAATGGAGAAGAGTAATATTGCAGTGAAAATTATATTATAGTAAATCAAATCTGATTATTTGTTTAAATAGGAAACACGCAATCACAGAAAAATGCATTAAACAAAACAATCAATCACAGTTACATTCACAGTCAACTGATTTCCACCTAATTACAGTGCAGTGGAATATTTCAAGTAGGCCTCAAAAATCAACCTCTGTAAGAAAGTTGTACCCAAAAGGCCATAGTTAAAACTGACATTATCATTGGTGGAAGTTCAAAGTTCGATGCAGCCAGCTGATCTATTTCTGTAATACCACGAAGGGGTGTCTGCAGCCCAATATGGCGACCGAAGTATGGGAGAGTGGGTGTATGGATTATTAGCTAATTGGGCAGATTTGTTGCTACTGAATACCGTTTTACGTGGCTGATTGGGCTACAAGAAGAGTCGATAAGCCGGACCAGTGCACCGGGGTTGTATGACATGCCTGCCGAAGTCCTTCCTACTGGGTATCATGCAGTGGAGGCTCCTCAGAGGAGGAAGGGGAGGAACATCTTCCTCAGTGAATTTCATAAAAATTTAAATAGCAAAATATTAAGAAGTAAGCCTTTTTAGATAAAACTAGACTAAATGTATTCAAGTCACCAAATAATTGATTAAAACACACTGTTTTGCAGTGTTGGTCTACAGTAGCCTAAACAGCACCATGGTGTAGCTTTCATTCAAAGTCTAGGTTGAGGAAACCTCATGATGAGTATAGGGAAAATTTGACTATCATGTAGTAGCCTAAACCTATCGATGTTACATTGAACTGGGTGAATGGAATATGAATGACAGTCATCCAATAAGCTGTAACAGAAATAAGGCCATGCTCATCCCTCATCGGGGCTCCCGAGTGGCGCAGCGGTCTAAGGCACTGCATCTGCGTGCTTGAGGCGTCACCACAGACACCCTGGTTCAATTCCAGGCTGTATCACAACTGGAGGTGATTGGGAGTCCCATAGGGAGGTGCACAATAGGCCCAGCGTCGTCCGGTGCAGGCCATCATTGTAAATAAGAATTTGTTCTTAACGGACTTGCCAGGTTAAATAAAGGTTAAAATAATAAGAATCTTAAATGGCACCGATTGCCACTGGTATCGTGGTCATGTTGCAGGCAGCAGCTAACGTGGCAATGTTTTCTCTCAAATTATTTTATTTAAAAGAGGGCAGCAGCCTACACAAGAAGTAACTAATATTGATAACCATCTTGATACATACAGTACATACAGTCTACTACTCAATGGGGAGGGCACGCATGAAAACCAAGAACACCGGACCCAGTACCGTTCGCTCTCGTATGACAGGCACTACTGTCCAGCAACGGTGTGGGAAGTAGCTACCTAGTAGCCAATATCAGGGTGACAGTCACAGTAATATGAGGGTGACAGTCACAGTAATATATCAGGGTGGCAGTCACAGTAATAAATCAGTGTGACAGTCACAGTCACAGTAATATATCAGGGTGGCAGTCACAGTAATAAATCAGGTTGACAGTCACAGTAATATATCAGTGTGACAGTCACAGTAATAAATCAGAGTGACAGTCACAGTAATAAATCAGAGTGACAGTCACAGTAATATATCACAGTGACAGTCACAGTAATATATCAGGGTGGCAGTCACAGTAATATATCAGTGTGACAGTCACAGTAATGAGGGTGACAGTCACAGTAGCATATCAAAGTGACAGTCACAGTAATATGAGGGTGACAGTCACAGTAATATATCAGGGTGGCAGTCACAGTAATATATCAGAGTGACAGTCACAGTAATATATCAGGGTGACAGTCACAGTAATATATCAGGGTGACAGTCACAGTAATATATCAGGGTGACAGTCACAGTAATATATCATGGTGACATTCACAGTAGGAACATGCGTACAACCCATAAAGCAACAGTACACCCATCATCAATACTTCAAATGTTTTTATTTAATATTTATTTAAACTAGGCAAGTCAGTTAAGAACGCATTCTTATTTACAATGATGGCCTAGGAACAGTGGGTTAACTGCCTTGTTCAGGGGCAGAACAACAGATTTTGACCTTGTCAGCTCTGGGATTTGATCTAGCAACCTTTCAGTTACTGACCCAACGCAAGGCTAGCTGCCGCCCCAATAAACAATCTTCAGTTTTAAACCGGAAAATGTACAATTATTCATGTAATTCTAACACTCAGACTCATCCTCTGGCTTAAAAACAGATGTCCCAACTCTCGCAGTATGGTAGCTCAATGTGAGGTACACTCATAGAAAAAAGGGTTCCAAAAGGGTTTTACGTCTGTCCCCATAGGAGTACCCTTTTTGGTTCTAGGTAGAACTCTTTTAGATTCCATGCAGACCCCTCTGTGGAAAGGGTTCTTCATGGAACCCAGAAGGGTTCTACCTGGAACCAAAGGGGGTTCTTCAAAGGGTTCTCTTATGAGGACAGACAAATAACCCTTTTTGGTTGATGATAGCACCTAGTTGTGTGTCACAGTCTGGTTGAGTGGCAAGAAACGGAAGAGAAAAAAATACAGCGCAATCAAAACCGTCTAACCTATAGCAGACGATTTGACACACCCACTACTTCCCTTTTGACACACCCACTCGCCCATACTCCGGTCGCCATTTTGGGACGCAGCAACCCCTTCTCGTAATCAGGGAGAAACAAAGACCAGTAGGACTGTGACCCTCTGGGAAGAGGAGTTTTACTTCCTGGTTCCAGGGCTCAGGACACTCGTATGGCTGCGTACTCTGAGCCCTCTACCCGAGGCTGTGCAGGGCGCGCAGCGGCTCGAGGCTTTACCTGATGGTTTAGCGCTGCGTACATAATATCACTCTCTTCCTCTTTCTCCTTCCCGTTGCTATAGGTATTGTCCGTGTCCACCGGGACAGCTACCTGATTGGCTGCAGCTTGGCCGGAAGCCGGATGAGTGCGACGTGGGCCCCTGGCAGGTGCGTTGTCATAGATACAGTCCGGCTGTGAGGTGGGCTGGGCTTGTGCCTGGGCTTGGGGCCGGTCCTGGGATTGGTGGGATCGGATGCTTCCTCTGTGGTGGGATTGTAGGTTGGGTCGTGGGAATGCTTGCTGGGTCATTGGTATAGCCATATACTGCAACAACAAGTAAGCTACTTTAATACTCTGTGTATTTGCAACCCCACCCTTGATTATAGTGGGCCACACCTGTGTCATGACATTGCCCTGTTGGGTGAGGTTTATAAATACCTTTCCCCTTTTCTCTCCCCTCTACAGAATGGACTCTTGGAAAGCCCTTTGTTAACGTAGAGAGTATGGTAACATCAAAAGGTTGGGGAATTTAACAATATTTCTGTAATCCAACCAGTTGAAAATACTTAAAGACCATGATGTCAGATCAGTTGTTGTCTGGGACATTATTACTGATGACAGGACAACATAAAGTGTATCTTGAAAGTCTACACATTCTAGTCTAGACATTAGATTCACATGGAATTGTTGTGCAATTTAAATGTTTAAATATGAAACTGTGTGTGAGAATATTAAATGTAATTTTAGCCTTCTAAATGAGAGAATTGTTTTCAAGTAATTTTATTCTCACTCAGTGGCCACGCTTAAGTGAACAGACATTGGTTGGAGAGGGATGAAACACGCCCTTCTCTTCCCCAGTATAAAGCCCCTGTGACCTAATTCATGTCAGACTAAGCAAACCCCAGTGTGAGCTGTGGTTGCGAATGGCTGAATATTCACTCTACATAACGAAATTTACATGACAAGATCATGTGGAGGTGACGATCACCACGCTGGAAGGAGGAATTTCGACTAGACCAGCCAGAATACAGCACGAGCTGATTATGGCAACTTGGTATGAACTTTGAACTCCTATTCACTATAGAATAAGTGAGAAATTCTGTACGTCAACTTATCAGCTGCAGCTGTAAACGTACGTGGCCTAGGAAAGGACAGACGATCTCCTGAGAACGACAGGCTACTTCAACGTATCCGCTCTACAACACTACGACCAGAAAGATTCTTCAAAGGACAATGGCGATATCTGCTGGGCAAACCAGTCTTCCATCTTCAAACCATCTATCGAATGGTTCAGTGTAAATATATATCTTGCATTTTCAATTTCCGAATGGATGATTATTAGAATGCATAAGATTCTATATTTACGGTAGCATAGCTTCTCAAGGTCCGATAGAGACCCAATCCCCTTTGTCCCTCAGTTATCCCGCTCTTTCATTCAGACCCAACCCCCTTTCTTTGGGTAACCAGCCGTCATATCGGTTTCATCCGCTAGGGACTTTTGCTTTTATGACATAATTAGTAATCAATGTATGATCTATCCTGTGTATATGTAATTCTGTGTGATTATTTAGGTATTTAGTAAATAAATCATTAAGCCAAATGTTGTATTGCTGATTCAACTTGTTAGCCAGGGTTCGTGCAGATAACCAAGAATTTTACGACATTCAGATGAGACTAAATAAGGTGATGATTAATAATTGACTGCTATTGATTATAAAAGATCTTCAGATCTTTAAGAGTTTATTCGGAAAAGAGCAACTCTATAAACACTCTTCCGTGGTGCCCCAGGTTATTAACGAGTTAATTGTTGCATGGTTTAATTCAATCACGTAATCAAACGTTAGGTAATCGATTTGATAAAATAGCCTGTCATATAATTGAATCAGTCAGAGACACAACACCTGGGACTGACAGACAAGGAGTGCACCAAAAGACTCCACCATGTTACATACTGTAAACACATTAAAGACCATCCAGAATCTGTACTAATAGTACTAATACAGGACTAAATGAAAGTTAGATGTGTAGTGTATATCGGTTTGACCTGGTTCTCTGTTTGGTCCTCTTTCCTTGACTTCCTGGCCGGACAGGCACCTGCAATTAAGGGAATCATGAACAAAACATTGAAATGAAAAGTCATGTCCCAGAAATAAATGTATGTAAATGTGCTATGGCCATCATCAGTCTGTATTAATGTACTATGGTCATCATTAGTCTGTATTAATGTACTATGGTCATCATTAGTCTGTATTAATGTACTATGGTCATCATCAGTCTGTATTAATGTACTATGGTCATCATCAGTCTGTATTAATGTGCTATGGTCATCATCAGTCTGTATTAATGTACTATGGTCATCATTAGTCTGTATTAATGTGCTATGGCCATCATTAGTCTGTATTAATGTGCTATGGCCATCATTAGTCTGTATTAATGTGCTATGGCCATCATTAGTCTGTATTATGGCCATCATTAGTCTGTATTAATGTGCTATGGCCATCATTAGTCTGTATTAATGTGCTATGGTCATCATTAGTCTGTATTAATGTGCTATGGTCATCATTAGTCTGTATTAATGTGCTATGGCCATCATTAGTCTGTATTAATGTGCTATGGTCATCATTAGTCTGTATTAATGTGCTATGGTCATCATTAGTCTGTATTAATGTACTATGGTCATCATTAGTCTGTATTAATGTGCTATGGTCATCATTAGTCTGTATTAATGTACTATGGTCATCATTAGTCTGTATTAATGTGCTATGGTCATCATTAGTCTGTATTAATGTGCTATGGTCATAATTTTTTATTATTTTTTTTTATTCTTTTTTTCACCTTTATTTAACCAGGTAGGCTAGTTGAGAACAAGTTCTCATTTACAACTGCGACCTGGCCAAAATAAAGCAAAGCAGTGTGACACAAACAACACAGAGTTACACATGGAGTAAACAAACATACAGTCAATAACACAATAGAAAAAAAAGAAAGTCTATATACAGTGTGTGCAAATGGCGTGAGGTGGTAAGGCAATAAATAGGCCATAGTAGCGACATAATTACAATTTAGCAAATTAACACTGGAGTGATAGATGAGCAGATGATGTGCAAGTAGAAATACTGGTGTGCAACAGAACAGAAAAGTAAATAAAAATATGGGGATGAGGTAGGTAGATTGGGTGGGCTATTTACAGATGGACTATGTACAGCTGCAGCGATCGGTTAGCTGCTCAGATAGCTGATGTTTAAAGTTAGTGAGGGAAATACAAGTCTCCAGCTTCAGCGATTTTTGCAATTCGTTCCAGTCATTGGCAGCAGAGAACTGGAAGGAAAGGCGGCCAAAGGTGGTGTTGGCTTTGGGGATGACCAGTGAGATATACCTACTGGAGCGCGTGCTACGGGTGGGTGTTGTTATCGTGACCAGTGAGCTGAGTTAAGGCGGAGCTTTACCTAGCATAGACTTGTAGATGACCTGGAGCTACCCTGCCGATGAATATGTAGCGAGGGCCAGCCGACTACAGCATACAGGTCGCAGTGGTGGGTGGTATAAGGGGCTTTGGTAGCAAAACGGATGGCACTGTGATAGACTGCATCCCGTTTGCTGAGTAGAGTATTGGAAGCTATTTTGTAAATTACATCCCCGAAGTCGAGGATCGGTAGGATAGTCAGTTTTACGAGGGTATGTTTGTTGCGAAATAGGAAGCCGATTCTAGATTTCATTTTGGATTGGAGATGTTTAATATGAGTCTGGAAGGAGACTTTACCGTCTAGTCAGACGTTGTCCACATATTCTAAGTCAGAACCGTCCAGAGTAGTGATGCTAGCCAGGCAGGCGGGTGCAGGCAGCGAACGGTTGAAAAGCATGCATTTGGTTTTACTAGCGTTTAAGAGCAGTTGGAGGCCACGGAAGGAGTGTTCTATGGCATTGAAGCTCGTTTGGAGGTTAGTTAACACAGTGTCCAAAGAAGGGCCAGATGTATACAGAATGGTGTCGTCTGCATAGAGGTGAATCAGGGAATCACCAGAAGCAAGAGTGACATTGTTGATATATACAGAGAAGAGAGTCGGCCCGAGAATTGAACCCTGTGGTACCCCCATAGAGACTGCCAGAGGTCCGGAAAACAGGCCATCTGACTTGGCACACTGAACTCTGTCTGCGAAGTAGTTTGTGAACCAGGCGAAGCAGTCATTTGAGAAACCAAGGCTGTTGAGTCTGCCGATAAGAATACGGTGATTGACAGAGTCGAAAGCCTTGGCCAGGTCGATGAATACGTCTGCACAGTACTGTCTTTTATCGATGGCAGTTATGATATCGTTTAGTACCTTGAGCGTGGCTGAGGTGCACCCGTGACCAGCTCGGAAACCGGATTGCACAGCGGAGAAGGTACGGTGGGATCCGCAATGGTCAGTGATCTGTTTATTAACTTGGCTTTCGAAGACTTTAGAAAGGCAGGGCAGGATGGATATAGGTCTATAACAGTTTGGGTCTAGAGTGTCACCCCCTTTGAAGAGGGGGATGGACCATGGCAGCTTTCCAATCTTTAGGGATCTCGGACGATACGAAAGAGAGATTGAACAGACTGGTAATAGGGGTTGCAACAATGGCGGCGGTTAATTTTAGAAAGAGAGGGTCCAGATTGTCTAGCCCAGCTGATTTGTATGGGTCCAGGTTTTACAGCTCTTTCAGAGCATCTGCATTTGGATGATCATTAGTCTGTATTAATATACTAAGGAAATCGTGAGCATCTTACCTTTACAACCATGCATTGAGAGCATGGATATGGTTATCACCACGATGACAAACACCATAATCCCAGCCGAGGAGTAAACATAAGGCCACACCCACTCCAGGAAACTGTCACTCTGACTCACTGTCCTGTCTATAAGAAAAAGAGGCCTGATTTCCACTATGAACAAGGAGGAAATGTCCCCCCACTCCACATTTGAATTTATAAAAGCTATAGGCCAAAAAATATACAAATACAGGAAATTATTTAACAGCAAAATAATTCTGCCTAATTACACACATGCAGACACACATATTTTAAATCAAAATGACGCTCCTGAAGAGGTTTGACTCAACATGGATACTAGGTTACTAGTTTTAACTGGCTGTTAGGGTGTTACTGGTTACCACAGTGTTTCAGAGCTAGGTGTGACATAGCATTGTGTTGTGGTGTGCCTTGATGTACATTCATACTGCAGCACCTTTCTGTTCAGTGTGCAATGCATGCTAAGCTATGAAGAGTCAAAATCTCCTCTTACTTGTTTCATTGTTCTGATATAAATCTGTGGTGTCTTCAATTCTCTCTGAAATACATAACAATTGACACCCATCACAGGGGGTTTGCTTCTATGAATGGGAAAAATAACTAAATGTTTGACTGGTTAAACATTTCAAACTGAGAAAATGTATTAATAGATTGCTCACCTGAGACGATAACATTGATAGAATGACCCACAGCCGTGTGTAATTCACACCTGTATAGACCAGCATCACCTCTGGATATGTTTTTGAAAGTCAGAAATGAGATCCATGTAGTGTTTGTCAAATTTGTCAACTGTGTTCGAATGAGAGTTGTTGTGTTGACAGTTAGGCATATGTTTGATTCATCAAACTTACACCATGATGGTGTTGGTGAGTTGGAACAGAAATCAACAGAACAGTTCATCTTCAGTTGTTCCCCAGTTGAAGCTCTCAATACTGTGTTCCGTGTCACTCTAATCTCCGGGAAACAATCAGAATCTTGACCTGCAAAGAATTAAACTGAAGTAAGTCACTGCCTGACCAATAGGTCAATAAGGTCACCCATCACCTCTATATCAAATCATACTGTCACAGGTGTCGTTGGAAGTAGACCAAAGTACAGCGTTGTGAGCGTATATTTTATTTTTTAAATGTCTCCAACAAACCAAGCAACAACCGTGAAGCTTAAAGGGCTAAGTGCCACAAAGAAAGTTAACTACCAACACTGAAGGAGGGTAAAAGGGTACCTAAGTATGGTTCCCAATCAGAGACAACGATAGACAGCTCTCCCTGATTGAGAACCATACCCAGCCAAAACATAGAAATAAAGGAACATAGAAAACAAAACATAGAATGCCCACCCCACATCACACCCTGACCTAACCAAATAGAGAAATAAAACGGCTCTCTAAGGTCAGGGGGTGACACATACACACACAAAAAAAATACTAATATTGCAACAATGGCTACAGGGACAGGCCTCAATCTTTCTTTAGCTGGATCCTAGTTGGTTGAAAATACGATTTTTACTAAGATGAGAGGTGATTAAAGATTGCAGACAGGTGAAGGAGATTTTCCCATTCATCAGAATTTCCCCTTGGTATCAGTGACAGTGACATGTTCATGACTAATAGAAGTGAGATGCACACAGAGAGATTTTAAAAAAAGGACAAAACACATTTCACATCCTGAAGAGTTGGAACTCAATTAGCATAAAACAATGGGACTACAGGTTGTAGGGAACTGAGATTCAACCCCACCTGCACTTATTCAGTGCTGCATCCTGTCTCAGACTAAATAGGACCACCTCATCATACCATGGGGGAACTTAAAGACTTTCAGACTTCATAATCGTCACTGAGTAACTGAGTATATCCAAAATGGTCTCAGTTTAACTCAGTATAACTGACCATCAATGCCATTCTGAATGTCAATTAGTGGCAAGGAGTGTCAGACTTCCCAGTATCAATGAGAGGACAGTAGAGGTGACAACACGATAGCATCATATACGACTTTACTGTAGGCCTACCACACAATGGCACACAACTCGGTTATACCTTCCAACCACACAGGAAAACCACAGTAGGGCTATAATAAAGATCCACTATGCAGAAATCGTTCCACCATTTCCTGGTTGCTAAAAATCGAATAGTTTGTCTAATTTCAGTTAATGTGACAAAAAAAGCAAGTATAGTGGAGAGAATTATCGTACCATCTAAACCGCTATGAAATATATTTTCCATAACCAAAAAGATTGTATTTTCAGCTGTTTGAAACTGGCGTACAAAACCAAAAGTACAAGACTCAAAAAATGAAACTTAAAAATGGGGAGCATAGAAATACCGCACAGAGAACAAATCTATCGCTTATTAGACTTGCTTTCAATGAGAGTGACAGATCTATAACTCACATTTCTATGTGAATTTTGTTGGGTCGCCCAAAAAGCGACATATCACAGCTTTAAAAGAGACCACAGGTATGTTCACACAGAGAGATCTGACAGATATAGTATGACTCATTGTGGTTAATAATAAGCTACTGAGGAAAAATAGGGCCTGTATTTTCATAATTATTAAGTTATAATAAGTTAATATAACAGTGGACAGCAGGTAGTCTAAGTCTTGTTTTGCACGCTTTGTACAAAATAATAAAATGCAGTACTACAGGATATTAGCTACAACTGGCATGCTAGCTACAACTGGCATGTTCACGTATCGCCAACCAGGATCAACTGACCATCACCTAACCAACTAGGTGGTCTTAACCAATCATAGCACAGTTTGATACAGCGGTAAAATGCATCCAATTATAATTCAGTATGTTTACACATATGAATATTACAGTCTAGCAGCTAAGAGCGTTGGGCCAGTAACCAAAAGGATACTGGCCGAGCTGACTAGGTAAAATAATTTGTTGATGTGTCCTTGAGCAAGGCACCTATCCCTAATTGCTCCTGTTAGTAGCTCTGGATAAGAGTGTCTGCTAAATCACAAAAAAAAGTATAATATAAATTAACTCATGATTGTTGTTGTTGAAATCATATACATTAAAATACATGACACTAGTATTGGTATAACTGAGATGTGCCAAAAAAAAACAATTCCAGCTGGGTATCAGTAAGAAATAATATTTCTGTGTAATTATAAAATATTGATGTTGTTGATGGATTCAAAATGCCATTGTGAAATGTGGAGTATTTGCTATTCAGCGGAAACAAAATGGAAGCCAGAAGAGCGATTTGTTTCAACAACAACAACTGGAAAACAGGGAGAAGAACATGAACAACATAAATGATTCATCTTTAGGGAGGAAGATCGGGAGGAAATTAAGATGACTTTGAACTAATTTTCCAACCCCGCTAATCTATTATTTTAAGTCCCTTTATCTTTTTCTACAACCGGATATATTTTTTTCTGTCATCGAGCTCTCACACACAAATAAAAAAAATAAGTTTTTTTTTTGCCAGGATGACAAAAACTGGAAGTCTTGAATGTGAGGATGACATTGCAGATATTTACAAACAAATTCACTCAAAGAGAGTTGTTCTTTTATTTACCAGCAACACTTCTCTTACTGTGTGTTGAAACTGAACCAACCACAATACGCTGTAGTTTAATCACATACAAAAAGTTTTTTTTCCCCTGGGTCTAACTTACCATTGGCATCCCGGTGGAAGAGAAGCACAGCCAGGATGGCGAGAGGTAGGCTGGTCCAGGACCAGTAGTCACAGGGCCCCATGGTGACTTGTAGCCCACCGGTCTTCTACAATCAACAGGTTACACCAGAGGTGGTTTAGGAAGACAGCCACAGCATTGGTAGATGATCATCTCTCTGTGTGTTTGTGTGTGTGTAAGAGTGAGTGAAATACACTGTCTGCTCTCTCTCTCTCTCTCTTCCTCAATTTTAAATGTCTCTCACATCAGTCTTAACACACCCAGCATCAGAGTGTTTCTGTCACTGCACAAGTGTTTGTGGTAACATTTCTTCCGTTTTACTTCCTTCACCTACTCTCTCTTTCACTCTTTCTCTCCCTCCCCATGTGCTTCATCCTCTCTTATCTACATAGAGTTGGCTGTGGTGATCACTATAGATGAGATTAGGTTTATTAGTCACATGCACAAGGTTGCAGATGTAATAGCAGGGTACAGTGACATTCTTCAGCTCTGAGCTCCAACAGTGCTGGTCAAAGAGAAGTGGATGAAACAATAATAATAATAATATATACATATTTACAACTGTAACAATTATAAATGTCCATTGGGGGTGGGGGCAGGGTAAACGTCCGTTGGGGGGACACAGGGGTAGCAGGTAGCTGACTAGTGGTGGCTATTCATCAGCCTGATGGTTTGGTGGTAGAAGTCTGACAGTTTTTGCCATGATGTACCTATACTGCCCACGTCTGAGTGATGGAAGCAGGGAGAACAGGCCGTGGCTCGGGTGGCTAAGGTCTTCTTATCACATACGACACCTGGTGCTGTAGGTGTCCTGGAGGGCAGGCAGCATACACCCAATGGTGCGTTCGGCTGAGCGTACCACCTTCTGTAGAGCCTTGCAGGCTGTGATCTAGACAACAGTATGCTCTCGATGGTGCTCCTGTAGAACACTGTGAGGGCCCTTGGGAACAGGCAAGATTTCTTCAGCCTCCTGTCAGTGTGGTTTGAAGAGTCGCTGACGTGATTTCACCACGGTGTCAGTGTGGGTTGAAGAGTCACTGTTGTACTTTCATCACCAGGGTGTCAGTGTGGGTTGAAGAGTCTCTGTTGTGCCTTCATCACCAGGGTGTCAGTGTGGGTTGAAGAGTCACTGTCGTACTTTCATCACCAGGGTGTCAGTGTGGGTTGAAGAGTCTCTGTTGTGCCTTCATCACCAGGGTGTCAGTGTGGGTTGAAGAGTCTCTGTTGTGCCTTCATCACCAGGGTGTCAGTGTGGGTTGAAGAGTCTCTGTCGTGCCTTCTTCCTCACCAAGGTGTCAGTGTGGGTTGAAGAGTCTCTGTTGTGCCTTCTTCACCAGGGTGTCAGTGTGGGTTGAAGAGTCTCTGTTCACGTGCCTTCTTCACCAAGGTGTCATGTGTGGGTTGAAGAGTCTCTGTGTGCCTTCTTCATCACCAGGTGTCAAATGTGGGTTGAAGAGTCTCTGTCGTGCCTTCTTCACCAAGGTGTCAGTGTGGGTTGAAGAGTCTCTTTAGTGCCTTCCTCACCAATGTCATAGTAGGCTGAAGAGTCTCTTACGTGCCTTCTTCACACAGGGTGTCAGTGTGGACTGAAGAGTCTCTGTAGTGGCTTCTTCACCAAGGTGTCCGTGTGGGTTGAAGAGTCTCTGTGTGCCATTCCTCACCAAGGTGTCCGTGTGGGTTGAAGAGTCTCTGTCGTGCCTTCTTTAACCAAGGTGTCCGTGTGGGCTGAAGAGTCACTGTAGTGCCTTCTTCATCACCAGGGTGTCCATGTGGGTTAAAGAGTCTCTGTAGTGCCTTCTTCACCAAGGTGTCAGTGTGGGCTAAAGATACCATTTCAGTTCCTCTGAGATGTTAAGCACATTATAGTAACTTAAATCTTTTACCCCCTTACGGTAGGCCCTGTTACTAAAGTTAAGCACATTATAGTAGGCTAAAGTGATACACATTATAGTAGGCTAAAGTGATACACATTAGAGTAGGCTAAAGTTAAGCACATTATAGTAGGCTAAAGTGATACACATTATAGTAGGCTAAAGTGATACACATTATAGTAGGCTAAAGTGATACACATTATAGTAGGCTAAAGTGATACACATTACAGTAGGCTAAAGTTAAGCACATTATAGTAGGCTAAAGTGATACACATTATAGTAGGCTAAAGTTAAGCACATTACAGTAGGCTAAAGTGATACACATTACAGTAGGCTTAATATCTCATACAATATCTGTCAGATCTCTCTGTGTGAACATACACATAGTCTCTAATATAACCCTGCTGTGGTTTTTCTGTGTGGTTGGAGGGTAATATTGAGTCATGTGCCAACATTGTGTGGTGGCTTTAGGATCTATGCTGTCGTTGTTTTGTCAGCTCTACTATCCTCTCATTGAATGATACTAGGAAGTCTGAAACCCCTTACTACTAATTTACATTATGAATGGACGTTATACAATAAAGTAATCTTCTTAAAGTAAAACTTCTTTCCTTCTTCTTCTTCTTTATTCAGCGTAGCATACATGCAGAGATTTTCTACAGGGCCCTAAAACAGATGAAAGGGCTTTAGTTATCATAATCTTTGGCCCTATTCATGAAATCAAAATGGATGCAATTGCGCCCCCATGAGAGTATTAAGGGGAAAAAACAGACAAGATTAGAGCGTATGCAAACGACAATGACGAAGAGCACAACTTTTGCCTCTGTCAAAAAAGCGGCAAGTGTCGAATACATGACGTAGAGCACCATTTAGTTGACAAACCGAAGATGGCGGAGTACCTGGCCTCCATTTTCGGAACAGAGAAAGACAAGTAGGTTATTTCGTCTTTTTGTGAAACTGCTGAAATAATAATGCTAATAAAATGGCTATTCTGTAGAACGTGCACGTTTTAACCCAAAAAGCTACCAGGTTACTTACAAATACGACTGCTACTGCACCCGTTGTTTTTCATTCAGACTTGTGTGGCTAGCTAGCGTAGCATCCTGACTATACTGTAGAAGGCTAGTTAACTTGCTTGAATGGAGGAGGCGGCGGCTTGGTTTGAAAATGCGGCATGTGCTACGTCGCGTCAGTATCCCTCCAAATCGGCCAGACTAAGCTAAATCAGTCTTTATTTTCTAGATCAATTTAGTATCAAATGTTATACGAGTCAGTAGCTAAATGGTTTGCTAGTTAGTATAACCTCAAAGTTTGGTTTGCTAAGCTAATCTGCAGCTAACTAGCGTGCTACTGTAGCTAGCTAACTCTTTAGCATTGTCTCGAGTCGACTCCAGTGGCTAGGTTGGCAACTGCACAAGTATACACGGAATCGTGTTTTTGTTTTCCATTGTAGCTAGCTAGATGCAGCAACAAACCTATGCAAAGCGAACACTAACCTAGCCATTAATCAACATCTAATTTGTTTACTTTCTTGTCCATGTTCAAGGGTCAATTGTTCATTCTACTTTAAAATTGGAGCGTGCAGACATGGGGACCGCTGCTCTAGGTTGCACAACAAGCCAACTTTCAGCCAGGTAAGCGTACTTCCATGTCTTGAATATGATTAGCTAGCTAGGGGTTTATGGCAAGCAATTGCCCGATGCTTGTGATATAGCCCACTAGAACGTATCAGGACTTCCTTAGGTTTCTTTGTTAGCTAGCTCGCGTTACTGATTATACTCACATTTGATTGTTTACTTGTTTGTGTGGAGATTGGACTTAACCTTGTGTAGGATCAAATAATCATTCATGAAGTACTGAAACATGCAGTGTTGTCAATTAGCCCTAATTCCATTCACGTGTGCAATGTTGCTTCCATGTTCCAATGGGCCTAGGTACATACTGCAATAGCTTCATGTGGAAGAACAGGTTGCTGAGCAGATGTAAAGTAGACCAAAATGTTTGCCGATCTGTTTCCACTAACCCTGTGCACGTTTGCATTTCAGATTCCACGATTGGCTTACCTACAGAAGTGTGTGTATATAACATTGTGGTCTGTTGCCTTTCAGAGAACCTGCATTATGATTGATGAGGATAGGCTTGGTAGCATGTCAATGCTTCTCAGTCAATATTTATCATCAGAAGAGAAGCAACTGCTGTTGGTAGGGTGACCACATTTTTAAAATACCCAAATGCAGGACAACGGGATGATTTTGCGAGACGTAGAGGCTATACTGTCCCACGAACGTGAATACATATTTTTTTGCAGCTGCACCAGGGTAATCGAAGCGCATGAAGCCTACTCTTTTTCCGGGCTCGCACAAAATTTGGTGACGCAAAAGAGGCCACGTGTGGCTGTTATGAAAATCGGGGAATATTTGGCCAAGGAACCATTTCTGGTTTGTCAGAGAATTTAATACAGTTAGGAAGGAAGACTTCAAACGGGATTGAGTGAAGTAGCAGCAATTACGCTGAATGAGCAACTGAGTATGGAGTGCCTTACAAGTGTGACGAAATTACCTTCTGTCAGTCTAATATTTACTCTTGTAGCTATTCATCAGAAGCACACTTTTTGTAAGTAGTTTACTCACTGTCAGCAGCAAATCCCGAAAGGATTTGACATGTGATTTTGGTTGACAATATGACATTGGCCTTAGTCTCGTCTTGCGCTGTGCAGAATATCAGAGATCCTCAACGATTGGAGAAGTGTTCAACGTTACCAGTACCACGGCCTTATAATATATCTTGTCAAAAGTGTAACATGACTACAAAAGAGACGGTTAAGAATGTCAATTCTCATCAAATGAATAGGAAATCTGACTTAAATACAGACATCTAACTTTTTTGTAAATTAGTGGTGTTTTAATTGAATTTAAATGTGGGAGTGTCCTGCACAATCCGGGATATGTGGTCACCCTAGCCACTGGTAGGCTAACACTGATTATGGTATGCATGATGCAATGGCAGATGGCACAACCTTGATGAAATGAAGTAGTGTTATCCTGAATGGTATATTTTCCTCCAACCTGGGTCTTTTGACTATGCTCACATCGACATGAGGCCAACCTGCTCCCCTCCTATAGACGGCTTGCCTGGCTCTTTGGTAGACATTTGATAGACACGGTGGCAGCTCAATTCCCCTGTCCTTGTGCTTCATTAAACAGCTCCGCCACTTCATATCGAAAGACTCAATCTGACCTAACCCTAGGTCTCCCAACTCAGGATAGTTGTGCTTGGCCCTATGCGAACCATGAGAAACAAAACAAAGCTTTCTATCAGTAGACTGATTGGATGATCCTCCTCTACCAGAGCATGTGGGCGGAGTTGAGCCGGTCAGAAATCCCGCTCATGGAGTGGTGCTTGCGCGGCGATCCACGTCCTTTCCAATTGCTCCGCTAAAAACCGCTCTGCAGACACAGAAGGAAAAAAACAGCCGCTCCATTCGTTTAAATCAGAATTTAACAAATAATCCTATAAAAATTGAAAGCTCCTTGAATATGCCAGACCTATTGAGCCAAAATCAATTATGGCATATTGTATAGCTAATAGAACCAAAATTAACAAAACTTAGTTTATAAATACTTTGCTACAATAACACTCTTAGCTAGCTGCCCCCCTCGTTCCTTTCTGTTAGCATGTGCATGTAGTAAGTTCCCCATCATGCTTTTGGGATTTCTTTCAGATTCCAAAATGATAATTTTTTGGGGTGTAATTCTTCACCCCCTTTTTGTCCCTGATTTCGTGTTCACTATTTTGTCTCGTCGCTGACACTCCCCAACGAGCTCGGGAGAGGTGAAGGTCGAGTCGTGCATCCTCCGAAACATGACCTGCCAAGCCGTACTTTTTCACACCCGCTCGCTTAACTCGGAAGCCAGGCCACCAATTTGTTGGAGGAAACCCCGTTCTACTGATGACCGAAGTCGGCCTGCAGGCGCCTGGCCTGCCACGAGTCACGCGCACGATGAGCCAAGTAAAGCCCCCCCGGCCAAACCCTCCCCTAACCCAGATGACGCTGGGCCAATTGTACGCCACCATATGGGACTCCCAGATACGGCCGGTTCTGACACAGCCTGAGATCGAACCCCAGGCTGTAGTGACTCCGCATCACTGCGATGCAGTGCCTTAGACCCGGGAAGCCACCAAAATGATTCTTTAGTTGTGGACACTACATCACTGCAGTCTCTCTTGGTCCTTCTCGTCTTTGTAAGTCACCTTGATTATTATAAAAAAATATAAAAAATTTATGGAAATAAGTAGCATACTTGATGGCAGTAGCTAAAGCAAGGGGCTATAGCAGCACACAGGTAGACTACAAATGCATGCTGGGCTGGGCATGCCCTGAGCTCGGGAAGTGAGCGCTATTGGAATCTGGCAAGAAGGCTGACGCTCCAGCCTTTGGAAACTCGCTGCACGCTCCAGTCAAATTGAGCTCGCTCCGTTCACATTCTGTCCTCTACCCCAACTTCTCTGAAATACAGCCCATAGATTCTAAGGAGAGATTCGACTCCTAAGTCAGTAAACACAATAGCGTATTTACGTCAGTAATCAGGGACCTAGACTCATTTGGAATTTACACAAATTTAATGATTTATCTCTTGTATTCTTGTCATCCCGGCAGACCATCTTGATTCAAAACATCTACCGTAACCCCCAAAACAGTGCACAGACGGCCGACGCCTCTCGCTGTAAGTCCAAAGATCTGTTAGCCTCAGGGGTTCAGAAATCCCTCCTTTCCCCCTCCTGCTCCCCATATGTAGGTCACGTAGCAGCCCAGCTGTGAGGACTGCCTCACCTCTGTTAGCAGGGAACCCAACATTACAGTACCTCTCTCACACTTCGGCTACTGTAACTGCTCCTCCCAGTCCCCACCCCGAATGGCAAACCATTACTATCAGATAAATAAACAGGATGCTCCTCAATCTCTTTTGTATCGTCAAATATTTCTGTTTCCTCTGCCTCAGTCTTTGCCCTCTTATACACAATCTCTCAGCCACTCAAAACAAAAACATATTCCATAATGCTATAGACTATATTGACCAATTTAAATCCCAAACTACCTTGAGCACTATAAATGGGTAGACCTAGTTGCAACCCTCCACTGTGTGAGCAGTACCCAGTGTTGAGCCCTGTCTTACCAGAGCTGATGCCTCTCCTCTCACACAGGTAGGTATGGCTGTGGACTCTCACAGGAGACTCTGTCTGGGCCACGGTTCTGTTCTCTTCTGATGACTGACTTTCCAAACAAGGACCTCAGAACTAGCCAAACACCTCCCTCCCTCCATAGCCCAGAGATGGCTTCATATGTGCTTACTTAGATTACTTTTGTACTGTGGCCTATTCACAAACAGCTATTTTCTTTGGGAAAATGTGTTGGATTGAATGATCAACACATGAATATACCTTGCTACTTCTCCAGTAACACTTGTCAGTAATGTCTCTTTTTAACTGGCATTACTTTGATTCGTTCTGAGTTCCTTGTGATTGCAGCCTCCTGTGAAGCCCTGGCAGAGACGTCTGTGGTCAGGAGACACGCTGTTACCTTCTCTTTCAGCATTTCAGATCACACCATGCACTCTATGGTTCAGAGCAGAGTTCCATAGAGGGGACTAATGAAGCTAGTTATGGCTTGAAATGTGTCCATTGAGGAAGTATTAGCTGACCCAGTGTGTTCTCTTCAGGGCCTGTTGTAAGGAGCATGATGCTTTAACTTTCTTCCCCCAAAACCCCATTACTGCTTGACATGTATCACAAAAATGTTTGTTTTGTATTTCAGACCATTGCCCTGTTGAACATTTACCGTAACCCTCAAAACACTGCCCAGTCTGCCGATGGTATACGCTGTAAGTTCCCCTACATTTGCAGGGCCCTGCGGCATGGACTGCTCATTATATTATAGTTATCTGGTGTACACCTACCTACACTGAAACAACACCCCCATTTGCCCTAGGAAAC
Source organism: Oncorhynchus tshawytscha (assembly GCF_018296145.1). Taxonomy (NCBI): domain Eukaryota; kingdom Metazoa; phylum Chordata; class Actinopteri; order Salmoniformes; family Salmonidae; genus Oncorhynchus; species Oncorhynchus tshawytscha. Next base: position 44,386,148 of record NC_056447.1, on the reverse strand, counting down.
AACACCCCATTTTATATTATACCCTATCTGATTTTTTTCTGAAACAGCACCCCCATTTGCCGGAGGAAACATTTAGTTTGAATTCAGGTCCAGGCTACTAAAAACAATGTGCCCAGACAACACCCAGATGCTATTGTATTCCTATTAGCTGAATCCAGACATGTACACTGTCATCCCTGGAGGCATCACTGATGTGAGCCTGGTGTGATGGGCTCAGTGTGGGTAGCTTTCTCCATGGCACACAATAATGCTGTTGCTTATGCAAAATATAAATGATGAAGTAATATTTGCGTCATGGAGAAGGCCAGACATGTCACTTGATCAATAGCTCTGAAAATCATACCATTCTCACAGACCCCCTCTGACTGGCAAGATATCAGCTACATATTTACCTAGCCATTATATTGATTCTTGCATGAGGGTCATTCAGTTTAATACCAAGACCACAGGCAAGGGAGAAATGGGGAGCCGTCTGTCCTGTCCTTCAGGTTGAGCGTTATGGGTAAAATACTCCTGAAATGCAGTGAATGTTTCTGTATATTTCTAGACTTTCAACTTCTAAAATTGACTAGTTTGCATGCATTTCTTGCTCATACTAGCTTCGTTGGGACTCATTTTCAGCACCAGCCAGCTCCACTTTCATACTAGCTTCGTTGGGACTCATTTTCAGCACCAGCCAGCTCCACTTTCATACTAGCTTCGTTGGGACTCATTTTCAGCACCAGCCAGCTCCACTTTCATACACTGTTGGGACTCATTTTCAGCACCAGCCAGATCCACTGCCAGTGTTCTGAAACGCCGTCATTGGAGCTGGCTGGTGCTGAGACACTGTCATTAAGGTTGTTGTTCCAAAGTGGTGTCGTCTTAATGTATACATGAAATTGGCTTAATTGATTTACAAATCTAATAGATCGCTGGCCTGATTTACTTAAAATGGTGGCTGTTGCACCATTGTAATGTTTATCTGGGGATTTCCAAGGGGTTGAATTAACTGATGCAGTTAAAATGGTGGCTATAGGACACGTGTGAAACAAGTATGGCGACAAAGTTAACTTGTATGTTAGTTTCATGGTTCAGCTTGGTATGTTGTCTATATATTCTCTTAAGTCGTTGGATGTGAAATTACACTGATGCAGATGCTTAGTGACTCTGCCTCCTCCGTCTAGCTGCTTTCTGACTGGTTATTTGTTCATGGTTTTAGGTGCCGTCAGCGATGTGGAAATGCAAGAGCACTATGACGAGTTCTTTGAGGTGAGTGACCTCGGCACGAGATACTTGTGATGTTTCACCTCATTCTCCTTTGCCAAGATAATCCATCCACCTGACTGGTGTGGCATATCAACAAGCTGATTAAACAGCACGATCATTACACAGATGCACCTTGTGCTGGTGACAAAAGGCCACTCTAAAATGTGCAGTTTTGTCACTCAACACAATGTCACAGATGTGTCAAGTTGTGGGAGTGTGCAGTTTGCATGCTGACTGCAGAAAATGTCCACCAGGGCTGTTGCCATAGAATTGAATGTTAATATCTCTCATTAGCCACCACTAATATCGTTTTAGAGAATTTGGCAGTACTTCCAATCGCAGACCACGTGTATGAGGTCGTGTGGGTGAGCGGTTTGCTGATGTCAGCGTTGTGAAAAGAGTTCCCTATGGTAGGCTTATGGTATGGGCAGACATAAGCTACAGACTACTAACACAATTGCATTTTATCCATGGCAATTTGAATACACAGCGATACGTGATAAGATCCTGAGGCCCATTGTCGTGCCATTCATCCACCGCCATCACCTCGTGTTTCAGCATAATGCACTACCAAATGTCACAAGAAGCTGTACACAATTCCTGGAAGCTGACAGTGTCCCAGTTCTTCCATGGTTTGCATACTCACCAGACATGTCACCCGTTCAGCATGTTTGGGATGCTCTGGATCGGCCGTGTACGACAGCGTGTTCCAGTTCCCGCCAATATCCAGAAACTTTTGCACAGCCATTGCCGAGGAGTGGATCAACATTCCTCAGGCCATAATTAACAGCGTGATCAACTCTATGCGACGGAGATGTGTCGCGCTGCATGAGGCAAATGATGTTCACACCAGATACTGACTGGTTTTCTGATCTACGCCCTACCTTTTTTTTTAAGGTATCTGTGACCAACAGATGCATATCTGTGTTCCCAGTCATGTGAAATCCATAGATTAGGGCCTAATGAATTTATTTCAATGACTGATTTCCTTATGTGAACTGTAACTCAGTAAAATCTTTGAAATTGTTGCATGTTGCATTTCTATATTTTTGTTCAGTGTAGTTCTTAGTGGATCTTTTAAAGTGGGTCTCCATGGTGCTGCTTTACTTATCAATCAGTGATTGTTTTGTCACACATGACCCTAACCCCATCTTCTGACCCTAACCCCTACAGGAAGTCTTCACAGAGATGGAGGAGAAGTACGGAGAGGTGGAGGAGATGAACGTGTGCGACAACCTTGGCGACCACCTGGTCGGCAACGTCTATGTGAAGGTGAGGGTCAGAGATCCCATGTCAGCCATGTTAAATTCTCCCTGCATCCATCTTCAGTGTGATTGCGTTAATTTGTCTGGAGAAACAGGAAAAGTCCTGTTTTTATAGTAGCTCGTCTTTGGGTTCATCGACCTTCATCAGAGCATAAATCTGTCTAAAACATGGCCTCTCCTCTCTCTCTCTCTCTGTGTGTGTAGTTCCGTCGGGAAGAGGATGCGGAGAAAGCGGTGATGGACCTGAACAACCGCTGGTTCAACGGTCAGCCTGTCCACTCAGAGCTCTCCCCCGTCACTGACTTCAGGGAAGCCTGCTGTCGGCAGTATGAGATGGGGTCAGTGTCGATCTCTCTTTCTGATGAATGTCTATACACTGCTGTGTGTGACAGTCGGTGTACCTGCAACAGTAACCAGACGCCTTGTTTCACCACTGCATTCCACCATATTTTTCCAGTTCCACCATGTAATCAGTAGTCCTAAAACTATTTTCAACGTAAACCATTTACACCAAACGGAAAACGTTTTACACCCGAAAACTAGAGTTTCTATTGGACAAATTCAGAATCCTCCCTGTTTTGTCCCATTTTCTTCCTAATGAATACACCCTTGGCTTGAGGCTTAAGTTGCCACCTCTTATCCGACAGGAAGAATGTAGTCTTGTTTCCCTGCAGCATATAACTATATAACTCAGGCTGTGTTGGGAAATGGCATCCTATTCCCTATGGGCCCTGGTCAAAGTAGTGCACTATATAGGGTGTCATTTGGGATGGTGCCTCAAGTGTTTTTCCATTGGAACACCCATTGTTTGCTTAAAGGCTACAGTTGAACTGTTTGGCTAACTCCAGCAGGAGAGATGCATGTAGCTAGCTAGGTCTCTGCTTTGGAGTGTAGGGTGGTAAACGTGATAGTCAGTGGATACAGGTGGCGATTGGAAAAGCTTTTCTCACACGCGGTAACAGTATTAACCCCCTGCTTGCCTACCATCCACAGAGAGTGCACCAGAGGAGGCTTCTGCAACTTCATGCACCTGAAACCCATCTCCAGGGAACTCCGTCGGGACCTGTATGGACGCCGCAGAAAAGGGTAGGACACATTCTAAGGAATGTTTGTATTCCAGGAAGACCTTGTTCTGTGTCACGGTGAACATTTGACTGTTTCATGGGATTGAATGGTGAAGCATCAAATACTGTACTTGGCAGTGGTGTAAAGTACTTAAGTAAAAAATACTTTAAAGTACTACTTAAGTAGTTTTTGGGGGTATCTGTACTTTTACTATTTGTGTATTTGATTGCTTTAACTTTTACTCTACCACATTCCTAAAGAAAATGATGTACTATTTCCTCATGATATTTTCCTTGACACCGAAAGGTACTCGTTCCGTTTTTAATGCTTAACAGGACGGGAAAATGGTCTAAATCACACAAAGAGAACATCCCTGGTCATTCCTACTGCATCTGATCTGGCGGACTCACTAAACACACATGCTTTGTTTGTAATTGATGCCCGAGTGTTGGAGTGTGCCCCTGTCTATTCGTAAATGCAAAAAAAAACAAGAATCGTGCCGTCTGGTTTGCTGAATATAAGGAATTTGAAATGATTTATACTTTTACTTTTGAGACTTATGTATATTTTAGCAATTTACATTTACTTTTGATAATTATATTTAAAACCAAATACTTTTAGACTATTACATTTTCTATTAAGGTATCTTTTACTTTAACTCAAGTATGACAATTGGGTACTTTTCCCCACCACTGGTACTTGTGTAGTTGACTAAAGTAAAAGCCTCATTTTTAGTTGAGGTTTGAGTATTCTCTAGGCTGGTTAAGTTGTGTGCTTTGGTTCAAGCATTTTATTTCTCCCTTTCTAGCAAAGGAGGAGGAGGTGGTGGAGGAGGAGGACACCGCTCTCGCTCGCGATCCCGGGAAAGGCGTTCTCGCTCCCGAGACCGTGGCCGTGGTGGCGATGGTGGAAGAGGTGGCGGACGAGACCGCGAGAAACGGAGGTCCAGGGACCGGGAACGTTCTGGAAGGTTTTAAGATGAGCCAAGACCTAATTATCCCCCTCTTCCAACCCCTTGTCCCCCTCCTCCTACCTCTCTCTCCCGTGATGAAAATGTGTGTAACATGTTGGAATCCTCGTTAATTTCATTTCTTTTATCCCTTTTTTAAAGACACAAATACAAGCTTCCGTTGCTTTCTCAATAAAACAGACTTTGTAGTGATTCTCTGCTGTGTCCTCTTTCATTGCTGCAGTTGGTTGGTGTTGGAGTTACAATCTATCAGGGATAAGACTGGGTGAAAGGGTTTACTGCATGGGCCAGGGCTCTCCAACCATGTTCCTGGAGTGATACCCTCCTGTAGGTTTTAAAGCAGTTGTGACTAACAGCTTATCAACCCAGAGGATGGTAGCGCTCCAGGAACAGTGTTAGAGAGCCCTGGTATAGGCAATGAGCTTAAGAAATCCCTCTGCATTTATCACACGTTTGAATGTAATGTATGCAAGTGTGGCCGATGTGAAATGGCTGGCTAGTTAGCGGTGGTGCGCGCTAACAGTGTTTCAGTCGGTGATGTCACTTGCTCTGAGACCTAGATGTATAGCTTCCGTCCTCTCCTCCAACCTGGGCTCGAACCAGGGACCCTCTGCACACAACAACCACAGTCACTCACAAACTTGTTCCCCTTGCTCTGCAAGGGCCGCGGCTTTTGTGGCGCGATTGGGTACTGTGGTTGATGTGTTCCTAATTAGTGACTTAATTGATCAAGTACAAGAGAGGAGGGAAAACACGCAGACACTTGGCCCTGTGGAATGAGTTTGACAGGTAGAGTAAAGCTACTGTCACTGGGCATTTAAGAGCTGAACTTAAGCTCACTGACGTCATGATTTGACCTCTTATTTTTCGGAGTTCCCAGTTTTGAATGGAGCATTTGAACTTGGAAAATACGAGGTCAAATCATGACGTCATTTGGAGCTCTAGAAAACGGCCTGAGATCCCGGGGTTGGCTCTTCCCCCCCCAAAGTTCCCAGTTATTTGAATGAGCCATCAGTTGTCTTGAATGGACCAATAGTTAAGTGTGTCGTGAGTTGTACAGTTGCCCGTTCAAAACAACTGGGAACTCGGTGGGGGGAAAAACGAACTCCGACTGGGAAAAATCTTTTGAATGGTCACTCGAACTCCAGCCTCTTTCTAGACTCCGACCTGAAGGTCACTGACGTCTGAACCTATTTTTCCGAGTACCCAGTTTTGAACTCAGCAAATGTTATGACCGTGTACCCAAATGTATCCATCCGTATTATGTCTAATGGTTACGCATGGAAATGACCTTGGGCAACCAAGATCAACAGTTGGAAAATACAGTCCTCACAAAGAATAGTGGCCTAAAAAACAAACATTTACGACCATAAACCATGCGTGAAAGGCACGTTAACGCATTGAATGGCACAATGGGATGCGCGAGTTGCGTATAGGCTCCGATGTTTCTGAAACTAACATTTGAGAAGGTTCTTTACTTTTTGGAAATGAATATAAATAGATCCCTGGTAAACTTCCATACGTTTTCGCCATGTACTACTTGTTTCACCAAATCTGCATCTCTTATTGGAGGACGGGCAGAAATAGACTCCCTCGCTGCAGCCAATCAAAGTGCGCCCTAAACATGCATTCTTCCCCAACGATTGGCTAACCTCCTCGCGCTGATAGTCATCTTTATTATCCAACTGTTGTAAGTCTCTTTCTATCACCGGAGGAAGATTCTTTACCTCTCCAGATTCCTAGACCATCAGATACATAGGTAAGTTGAAACTGATCGACCACTTGCATGATGATGTTAGTGCAACTTTTTTAATGCACATTTATTTTATGATGCCATGTTCCATTCATCGAAATAAGGTTTTGTGTCCTTGTAAAGTTGTATAATTATGCTGTACCTACCTACTGAGTCATGGCAATCAAAATAATAGTAAGAGGTGGGTACTACAATGACCGTTCGTGTTTTAAACAAGCACATGGTTTATTTCCGGGGTCCATAAACCCCGACCATATGGGGTCATGGCTAGAAGGGATCCAACGTTTGTCAAATTAACGTCAGATTTGACTTTTCGTAGTACAGTAGGTTAGGAGTTATTGTGTTTTTGACTACGCTTGTTTATTCCATGTGTAACTCTGTTGTTTGTGTCGCACGGCTGTGCTTTATCTTGGTCAGGTCGCAGTTGTAAATGAGAACTTGTTTTCAACTAGCTTACCTGGTTAAATAAAGGTGAAATAAAAAGGAAAATGATGGTACATTTAGGAAACGGGTGTGGGTTAGCAAAAAGGCACACACAAACATCTGCCTTTGACCCACCATATGGGACTATTTCTTGGTCCTACTGTCTATCATCAGTTACCTGAATACAAGATCGCTTTGTGTTGAGAAATGAAGTTATAATGTATACCTGTGAATCCTCCATCACATTTGTTGTCTATTTCTGTTCTGGTGACAGAGGGCTGCAGGTAATGAATTTGAGCTGCACCATTAGTTCATTTTGCCCACCACAATTTGCCATAGATGAGTGCACTCTTGTGCCATGACTATATGTTTCTAGTATGGCCCTAAAAATACATTGTCTGTCATAACTATTCAGAGGCAGAGCCAATCTAGTCAGAGCTCGATTCCAGAGTCGTCAGAAACTTCCTTCACCATGGTGTTTAATCCGCTATTTTATTTTACCTTTATTTAACGAAGCAAATCAGTTAATAAGAACGAATTCTTATTTTCAATTGCGGCCAAGGAACAGTGGGTTAACTGCCTTGTTCAGGGGCAGAACGACAGATGTTCACCAGCTCGGGGATTCGATTTTTACAACCTTTACGTTTACTAGGCCAACGCTCTAACCACTAGGCTACCTGCTGCTATGGCCTTCATGGCTCTGAATAGTTAGGACCGGCGTTATTGGACACTGTCTTGGTAGGGCAGTTATATGTATTATTATATGGTTGTAAATCCTGTCCTTTTTGTTATTTACCCTTGTTTTTAGCCAGGCTATATATCATCGCACACTATCGTTTAATTCCACTTTTGGGAATTCTGAAAGAGATTTTTTTAAATAACATACTTTGTGGTAGAAGGTATTGAGAATATCTGTTGAGAAAAGCTCTTTATCTCATGTAGTAACTGTTACAACCGGTGGGTTGGGTCTGGAGGGTGTCAGCTCAACTGGTTTGGTTACACACGCAAGGCCAGCTGTGACGTAACACAACCCGCTGAACATTTCAGCCTCAACTCAGCCTCATTGCCACTCAGTGAACCTGTCTGCAAGGGGGATCAGATTGCAAATGAACTCACCCAAGGAACACTCAAACCTCTGCTCCCATATCTGCCATAGCAGTAGTTAGACAGACGCTGTAACAGCAGTAGCATGACCAGCAGTAGTAGTCCCATTAAGAAATGCGCTGGCTCAGGAGGGAACGTTTCCTTTGGTCTCTCTCTGTCTCCAACCGTACGTTGTTTTCCTAAGGACACAATGCTCTCCGGTGGGTTTATTGTGTGCTGGTCATTTGGTGTCAAGCCACTCAGGCGAGGTTTGTGTCTTCAGTGCAGTTCAGAAAGAGGTCCATTTGAACAGCTGCTTGGAAGTGTACACTGTCTATTAGTATTAGACAGGGGCAACACAACAGACTGAACTCTCTGTCTGGGAATCCAAAGAATTAGTACCAT